>NC_057741.1:4368311-4384119 GCF_004010195.1 Chiloscyllium plagiosum
TTTGTAGTTCTCTGTTGTCCTTTCTTTCGACTGTGACGTCCAGGAATGCGAGTTTGTTGTCGGTTTCTTCCTCCTTGATGAACTTTATGCCTGTGAGGGTGTTGTTGATGATGTTAAATGTCTCTTCTATCTTGTTTTGTTTTGTGATGACAAAGGTGTCATCTACATAGCGGACCCAGATTTTGGGTTTGGTGGTTGGTAGGGCTGTTTGTTCTAGTCTTTGCATTACCGCTTCTGCTATGATTCCTGATAGCGGAGATCCCATGGGTGTGCTGTTGGTTTGTTTGTAGACTATGTTGTTGAAAGTGAAGTGAGTGGTTCATGTTATCTACAAACTTACTGATTTCCCCTCCTACATTGAAGTCAAAATCATTTATAAATACCACAAACAACAAAGGCTCTATGCTTCCAGTCATAAAAACTGCCCTCCACCGTGGCCGGCACGGTGGCACAGTGGTTAGCACTGTTGCCTAACAGCGCCAGAGACCTGGGTTCAATTCCCGCCTCAGGCGACTCTTTGTGTGGAGTTTGCACGTTCTCCCCGTGTCTGCGTGGGTTTCCTCCGGGTGCTCCGGTTTCCTCCCACAGTCACAAAGATGTGCAGGTTAGGTGAATTGACCATGCTAAATTGCCCGTAGTGTTAGGTTAGGGGTAAATGTCAGGGTATGGGTGGGTTGCGCTTCGGCGGGTCAGTGTGGACTTGTTGGGCCGAAGGGCCTGTTTCCACACTGAAATGTAATGTAATCTAATCTAATCTATTACGCTCTGCTTCTTGCCACTTAACCAATTCTGAATCCAATTAGCCAAATTTCCTTGGATTCCCATTGGCTCTTCCCTTCGCTATCAGCTCTCCTGTGCCTCTTCTTGTGCACACTAATTCTGTCTGTCTGAATTCCTTCCAATAGTCAACATTATTGAGATTTGCAGTATTTTCATAACTCTGCACTTTTCCTGACATGCTGTGTTTTAATGATTTTGGTATAGAACAATTTGCTTCTTTAAGACAGCACAAAGAAATTGGGCTGGAATTTGCTGGCATAATAGCAAGTTAAGAGTTCCCTCTTTTATTAGTACATTAAACAAACAAAAACCTTAAAATTTGTTGTGATGAATATTTACACTGAGTTACAAACCAACAAAAATTACTGAATAATTTGCACTGCTCTACATTAGTGTCAGCACGGGTGACACTAATGTGAAACTTGAAAGGGTTCAGGAAATATTTACAAGGATGTTGCCAGGATTGGAGGCTTTGAGCTATAGGGAGAGGTTAAATAGGCTGGGGCTGTTTTCCGTGAAGCGTCGGAGGCTGAGGGGTGACCTGACAGAGGTTTATAAAATCATGAGGGGCATGGATAAGATAAATAGACAAAGTTTTTTCCCTGGGGTGGGGCAGTCCAGAATGAGAGGGCATAGGTTTAGGGTAAGAGGGGACAGATATAAAAAAGACCTAAGGGGCAATGTTTTCACGCAGAGGGTGGTACGTGTATATTCTTCTTGCACACAGGATTATTTGCCAAATTGAAAAATCACTTTAAATGTTTACACAATTGCAGGTTAGTTGGTAACAATTTAGTATCTTGTTGCAAGCAGGTAAAGGCTATTCTGTTTGATATGATCTGGCAATTTTTGGGATGTGTGGCCTATATAGCCAGCATCACACTGCTACTGGAATTCACATTGAAAGTACACTCAACATATCTGGTTAAAATGTTAACCATGTCTGGCAGTTAACAGTCAATCACCATTAACTGGTGCATTCTCCATGACAAATCTTTCAGCAATCAGAATCTAATTGCCAATCTATTAGCCTGTCTCTCTCGAAGTATAAATGTCAGTTTTCTGCTTAAATTGTACTGATGAATGCAAATCAGTAAAATGCATCTTTTTTCAGTAAACTCTCAGATTGCGATATTGGGTCTGATCACAAAAGCAAATTTATTGAAACACACATCAGCAAATATAGAAATATTTTAAAAAGTTTCATGTCCTTAAAGATATTAATTGTTCTGTATTGATTTATTTCTAGATCATTAAACAAGGTCTTGCAGCAAATGCATTACTGGACAGAGGTGCTCAACTCATGGGATCAAATTCGAGGTATTTTTTTCTTTTAGTATTGTTTGCCAAAACATTAAAATTTAAAAAGCATTTAAAAAATAGATTGTTTTTTTTTTATAACCACATTTTGCAGTTTTTTTGTGTCATGAGCTTTGTGCAAATAATGACCTGTCGAGAAACCTGTTCAACTTAACAGTTTGAAAGATGGAATTAACTCTGCCATTATTTATGGAAATGTGCTTATTGATTGTACATACACAGTATCATAAATAACACTCATAAACCAACTGAATGCCTGTGTTCAGGAGAATTATTTATATGAATGTATGGATCAGCACTGAATTAAAATTTCAATTATTTTGAAATCACAATTCCAGTACTCCTTACACTCCATTGGAAAGAACAATAATGGAAAGTACAGATGACACAGTTACTGAACAGTGGAGCCTTGATCAGCCAGTCTCTCAGACCAGAACCACTGCCATAGTAGAAGTAAAAGGAACAGTGGATATTGTCCTTACCCCACTTGTGACCGAAGCCTTTGACAGGTGAGTGCTTCATCATGTTTTGGAAAACTGAGATATCTGCATTGCATCAATTTGAGGACATGCAATATGAAATAAGAAGGATTACAATGAAAAGAAGCATTTATTATCATTTTTATTTTAAGATACTACTTGTTTGTCTTTAGGATTAAACTTACATTTTTTTTCTTCCTTTGTATTGCTAATGTAACTGATGTAATCGTGCATTGCCAGTAAGAAATCGTGGAAGTGACATCATTTTGAGTTGTTAATACAGCATGTTTCAGCATTATAATTTTTCATCCCACAATATATAAAAAAAATTGGGAGCTAAATTAAGTTATTTTGCCTGTTCCCACTTAAACGTTTTCTTTTATTATCTTTTTTTTATTCCACATCCAATTTAAAAAATTGAACACTTATTCACACTTATTCGTAATATCTTTCATTGTGATCTTAGAACATAGAACATTACAGTGCAGTACAGGACCTTCGGCCCTTGATGTTGCGCTGACCTGTAGAACCAATCTGAAGCCCATCAATCCTACACTAATCCATTTTCATCCATATGTTTATCCATTTAAATGCCCTTAAAGTTGGCAAGTCTACTACTGTTGCAGGCAGTGCTTTCCATGCCCCTACTACTGTCTGAGTAAAGAAACTACCTCTGACATCTGTCCTATATCTATCACCCCTCAATTTAAAGCTATGTCCCATAGTGCTAGCCATTACCATCCGAGGAAAAAGGCTCTCACTGTCCACTCTATCTAATCTCTGATTATCCTGTAATGTCTCAAGTCACCTCGCAACCTTGTCTCTAACAAAAACAGCCTCAAGTCCCTCAGCTTTTCTTTGTAAGACCTTCCTTCCATATCAGGCAACATGCTAGTAAATCTCCTCTGGACCTTTTTCCAAAGCTTCCACATCCTTCCTATAATGCAGTGACCAGAACTGTACGCAATACTCCAAGTGTGGCCACACCAGAGTTTTGTACAGCTGCAGCATGACATCGTGGCTTCAAAACCCAATCCCTCTCCCTATAAAAGCAAACACACCATGTGCCTTAACTCATCTACACAACCAAGAATCTTACCCTTAGCCCAGTATTCCTTACTCCTGTTGCTCCTTCCAAAGTGAATCACTTCGCGTTCTTCCGCATTAAACTCCATTTGCCACCTCTCAGCCCAGCTCTGCAGCTTATCTATGTCCCACTGTAACCTGCAACATGCTTCAGCACTATCCACAACTCCACTGACCTTACTGTCGTCCACAAATTAACGAACCTATCCTTCTCCGTCCTATTATAACGCAGCTCGATACGTTCAAAATGTTTTGCGATGTCTGACAATTAATTAAAGAAAATGTAGAGTTGTATCAGTCTTAAGTTTGATATTTTAAATATACTAAGATTCTGCCTGTCCTAATTATTTCACATGAATTTAATTTCACATATATTATAGGTAGCTCCTTCATTTACAATACAGGATCACTGGTTCAATGGGGCTTATAGAGTTAGTTGCTAACACATTAACATTTAAAATTACAACATCCCAAAGTGACTTCCACCTCCTCTCAATGTTATCCTATATGTGGAAGCACCATCTGGTACATGTGGACGCTAATCTTAATCTAAGAAGGATGCTACTCATTTTACATAACCTACTATGTCAAGATATGTAGATAGTTCAGGGTCTTGTAAACTTTTACAAGGAATTTATACAAAACAATTTGGTGGACCCTTTCTGACACAGTGGCATAGGCATTGCTGTCTTATTTGTTCATGCGTAGATCTTAAGCTCGGTTATATCCTCCCCGAATCTCTCCTCCCTCACTACTTACTTTCTTAAGATGCTGTTTAATGTAGCTTTTGAAAAAAGCTTTAATCAAGGTGATAGAATCATAAGAAGGATGCCATTTGACCAGTCAGATCAGTGACTGCTTTTTAAAAGAGCGGTTATACTTAGTCCCATATCTTTTTACTGTTACTTTGTGAGTTCTTTATTATCAAGTATCTCCCAAATTTCCTTTCAAAATTATTGATGGAGTTCAGATCAACTACCCTTCCAGGTAGTGTATTCCACATCCTGACAATTCTGAGCATAATAAACTTCCCATTTGATCTTTGAGTCAATAAGCAAAGCTTATAAATTCATTCCCCAGAGGGTAGCATGTTTTCTATCCATTGTCGTCCCTTGCATTATCTGTTGTACATATTCTTTCCATCTGAGAAACGAATAATTGATATTCTCATTTATAGATATTTTGAAGCAATGGTTCACTTTTCTAGCATTTGGCATCCTGCTGCGATTGTGGATGATCTGCATGCTAAAGTGCTGAAGGAGGCATATCTGAACAGCAAGTCAGCTAGTTCGGAATTGGTAAGAGCAGATTGGAATTTGGGGATGACAATAAGAAATGAGATGCAATGTTCCATTACTGTGTCTCAAAATAGCTAATTGTTGTAAGAACATAGCTTTGAACAAATGTGTTACATTTGCTATGTCTAAGCACTTCTGGTTAACTGCTCTTTTTGTAATTTAAATAATTTTCAATATATGTAATAAAACTTGGATACAATACAATTTTTTCCAGGATGCTGCATTTATATTTGACCCCAGATGAGCTTCTAACAACGTTCACTCTATTATCAAGATAACTGGCTTCCACTTCTGTATCATTGTCTTACTTTGCCCCATCTCAGCTCATCCATCAGTGAATTTATCTTGAAACACGTTATTGCTTGACTTAACTTTTCAATGCTCTCCAGACTAGACTTCCATCTTCCACCCTACTTGGATTTTATTTTAAATGATGCTACGCTGTCTGAACTTGCAACAAGTTGCATTGTTTCTTCATTCCTGCGCTGACTTTTTTAAGCTTGGCTCCGGATGCAAAACCGTCATCTGTAGTTTTTAAATCAGCTTAAGACTTCACCTTTTTCAAACTCAATTAACCTCCTCCACCCCTACAACCCTCTAATATCTTTGCCTTCCTCCAAATTCTGTCCCTTATAGATCTGATGTTTAGTTAACAATAGTTCTTAAGTTCTATTATGTCCTCCCCGAATCTCTCCTGCCTCACTACTTTATTTCTTAAGATGCTGTTTAATGTAGCTTTTTAATAAAGCTTTAATCAAGGTGACAGAATCATAAGAGCCCTATAGCACAGAAGGATGCGATTTGACTAGTCAGATCAGTGACTGCTTTTTGAAAGAGTAGTTATACTTAGTCCCATAACTGTGGCTTTTTACTGTTACTTTGTGAGATCCTTATTCTCAAACTCCCACATTCCCTTTCAAAATTATTGATGAAGTTTGAATCAACTACCCTTCCAGGTAGTGTATTCCACATCCTGACAATTCTGAATGTGATAAACGTATCCTCATCTCCCATTTGATCTTTGGGTCAATAAGCAAAGTTTATAAATTCATTCTCCAGAGGGTATGGTGTTTTTCTATCTATTGTCATCCCTTTGCATTATCTTCAAATGTTCTATTCAGATGTCTCAATCTTCTCTGTTATAAACCGAACTGTGCAAAATCTTTGCCAGCCTCTCTTCGGCCCTGAATTCCTTCATATCTGGTAAAATGTTTACCTTAGAAAATATGTACTTGCCATAGAGGGAGTGCAACAAACGTTTACCAAGCTGATTCCTTACAGAACAGGTTTGCTATTTGAGGGTTGACTATGGTAGAGGTATTGCCGTAAATAATGCACCAGTTAATGATAACAGACATTTAAGTAGCAAGCTTTACTCACATTTTTAAACCAAGCAGGTTTATTTTGGCTAAGACATTGCTATGAGAAATGAAACCAAGAATGGCTGTCATCCATATTGAGTTAAGTTAGAAAATTCAC
The DNA here is from genome assembly GCF_004010195.1 of Chiloscyllium plagiosum. Classification (NCBI taxonomy): domain Eukaryota; kingdom Metazoa; phylum Chordata; class Chondrichthyes; order Orectolobiformes; family Hemiscylliidae; genus Chiloscyllium; species Chiloscyllium plagiosum. Next base: position 4,374,754 of record NC_057741.1, read on the forward strand.
AACACAATCTGTTATATCAGTTTCTGCAATTGGACATCATTTGTTAAATAATCTTGAGTGCACAGAAAATTATACTGGCAGTCAATTTAGGATTGTGAGTCAGGCTCACTTATGGCACACTAGAAGCTGCATATATTAACATGCAAGGTGTTGTTTTTTGCAGATAGAAGAATGTGTATGGACTGCCTATTTCAACATAAAAGTGGTTGACAACCATTTTTTGATTAATTTTACGGTGCAGAGTCTTGACCAAGCTATGTCAATCTGCCTGATTTAAAATTCAAACAAAGCTTGATAACTAAATATCCATTATCATTAACTAATGCATTCTCCATGACAATACCTTTACCAAGCAGATCCACTTTCAAACAATCAGCAGTCTCCTCCTGTACAGCATAAATGTATTTTTTCCTTTGCTTTGGTATTTCTAGTGATTGTCCTGATAATTGCAAACTGAAAAGTTTTTTAAAAAAATGTATTTATTAAGTCATGCTCAAGTTTGAGTGTATAAGATTCAACTTTCAGCTTCATCGTTTGTTACACATTCTTAGCATTTTATGGAGGAACAAAATTAGGGATATAGCAGACCTCTGAAATACAAATCTCCAAAGTATTGAACTGTTCATCAAGCAGAAATGACATAACTGGTTTGGACTCACTTGCAGGATGGGAGACAGTTATACAAAAGTGATATCTCCAGCTTTGCAGATGACACAAAGCTGGGTTTGAGGGTGAGCTATGAGGATGATGCAGATATATTTCATTATAATTTGGACAGGTTAAATGAGTGGGAAATGCAAGGCAGATGAAGGAAAATTTGGTTAATTGTGAGTCTGTCCATTTTAGTATCAACAAACAGGACAGCAGATTATTATCTGAATGATGATTGGAAAGTATGGAGGTGTGCCAATCCTGGAAGCCCTTTGTATACCAGTCACTGAAAGTAAGCAGGCAGGTGCGACAGGTGGTAAAGAAGGGAAATGGTATGTTGGCCTTCATAGTGAGAGGATTAGAGTACAAGAGTAAGGATGTCTTGTTGCAATTGAAAACTGCCTTGATGAGACCACACATAGAATATTACATGTAGTTTTTGTATCTTTGTCTGAGAAAGGCTGTTCTGGCTGTTGAAGGAATACAATAAAGGTTTACTAGGCTGATTCTTGGGATGGTAGAACTGTTCTAGGAAAAGAGAATGGATTGGTTAGGTCTATATATTCACTAGAATTTAGAAGAATGAGGGAGATGTCGTAGAAGGCGGTAAACATCTAACGGGACTACAGTAAATGCAAGAAGGACATTCCTGATAACTGAGAGTCCAGGGCCTGGGTGACAGGATTGGTCATACCAGAATGAAGTGAAGACTACTGCTTTCACTTAGAGTGTCTGTGCAATTGTCAAATAAAAAGCAGTTGTGGCCAAACAATTGAATATTATCAGAAGGCGTTAGATCTAGTTCTTAGGACTAAAGGGATCAATACTGAGTTGAATGGTAAACCATTTATTGTATTGAATGGTAGAGCAGGCTTGAAAGACTGAATGACCTCCTTCTGTTCTGATTTCGATTTGTCTGTATCTGTGGATTTCTTGTATGGTGAGGTAGTTGCAACCAGAAGGCAACAAGATGCCAAAAACTCAATTTCAAGGATGCTTCCTTGTCTGACGTGAAGGTCTTGCATCTGGAAGTCACGAGCCATTATCAGATGGACACATCACCTGTGAGTCAGTGTGCACTACCATGACACCATGGCTACAATGGCTTCGCAACAGCTTGCAACACTAAAAAAAGCCTACAGCGATACTTGCAGCATTTGTGGAGAAGCCTGCTTCTTTTGGATTGGTCTCTTCAACCATCTGTAAAACTGGGCACAAGAAGCTGCCCCTTCACAATGGATTTTCTCCCAAGTCCCTCATCTTGCATAGATGAGAGGATATCAATGTAACTGCAACTTATTCAAATGCACTTTCTCCTTTATTGGACTTTCATAGGGAATCACATGTCTCTAATCATGTAGCTATGGACGTCTGAACTTAATTGCCTCAAATATTTCAAAGCCTGAATGCAAAGAAATTTGGAAAAGCCACCTGGATTTTTCTCAGGAAGGATTATAAGCAGAAGACACTTTATTATTTAGTTGTAATTGTTTGTTCTCTCTATTAATAGCAGTTATTGGTAATGTAAACTTATTTAGACTTCATAATTGCTTATTGAGCAACCATTCCCTTGGCAGACAACTTCAAGACACGAAGGTCGAGGTTCCAAAATAGAAAATGGTGCAACTGGTATGACCAAAACCGGCCAGACACAATCAAATCCAGCAAGTAAACAAGATAATGTGAAGATAAAGGGTCTTCAAGCTAATGTTTCCATACCAAAGGTATTAACATGCACTCATCCAAATTTATGTTCCTTTTGAAAATGGTGTGTGTGGAATTGCGTCCATTTATTTTAAAGTTAGGAGCTGATCTTTTGTGTGGATTTGGAGGCAAGTTTGAGTACGAGTGATCAGGCTTAATTATTTTGAGGAGGGAATCTGATTTTCCTCTGTATTCCTGGCTTTACCTTTTTGTGGTTCACGAATATAGAGTATGGAAAATGCACACCTGACCTACCTGTGGTCACGTTCTTCATTTATATATAATAAGAGTTTTCCTCATGGTAACATCAGTGGTCTGGTGGCTTTTTCTTTTTATGGCGAGAGGTTTGTAGAGATTTTAGACCTTTCAAACGTCTTTGGGTCGAAGCATTGTCAACCTATTCTCAAACCTTACATGAGTAAGAAGCCCAACTTGCTGGCTTGGAGCCGGGTGTAGAGTGTGAGTGCCCACTGGGCCATTTCTGGTAAACAGAGTTGGTGCTACAGGATGAAAATGTCCAAGGAATGTAGAGCATGTTTGATTTATTTCAAGTGGCAACTGAATATTGTATGTAGTCCATACTGGATGTGCATCTATGAAATATACCTGTAGAGCATAGAGATGACAGGGTTAATCTGACAGGGTATGGAGGATATATAGAGATAGTATGGGTGATTGGAAGTTACATGGTTTGATATGAGAGGGTAGGTAGAACATGTGGGAGATGAAGGGTGATGGTGAGGGAGGCTTTAAACACCTCCACATTCACACTCATAGCACAGTTCGTAAACAGCACTACAAACTCCACTCCAGGTGTGAAAGGCATAAAAGGTACGTGAAGTCATAATTTCTGAGCTGCAAAAGTTGGCTGGTCCGATAGTAGTGGGTTATCGTTGATATTTGCTTACAAAGTCAGTTACAGATTTCCTTGCATTCTCCCAAACCCAAGTGAGGATTGGCCCTAGAAGTATGTAGAAATCTTATAATTATCTGAAGATTTTAGGTTTTAATATTTGATGTATGTGAATAAATTGGAGGTAATGAATTTGTACAATGTTCTTATTTTGAAGAAAATTTACAATTGCTTATGGACAAATAATTTGACGCGTGCACATGCTTGTGCACATTGGGTTAAACTCACTAATTATTTGATGACCAAAGATTTTAATAATCGATTTTAGTACAGTAAAATACATTTAATTTTGTTTGGTATCTTTGTATGATGAAGTAGGAACAGCATGACAATATGCTGTGGTGGCATTAAGTCTCGAAGGGCTGCCGGGTGTATACTATGCATCAGGCACTCCCATCAGCATTGGGAGGAGGATGCTAGTTTGATAGTAGAGCTGGTGGAGTTTGGGTAGTGAAGTGTTCTTTAGAAAAAAAAATTCAAAATGGCTTTTTATACATCATTCCTTCTGAAAAAGCAGTTTTAGTTGAAGCACTCCCTTGGCATTGCAAATTCATGATGTGATAGGGGTCTTGTTTGATAATTTTCTTGACAAATCATTGCATGACTTATGTAGTTTAGCAACACAGTAATTACAGTATTGGATTAGCAAGGCAGAGATCATGCAAAATTAGATCTGATTTGTGGGCTGGTACCAGGTAAATCAGCCATGACGATGATTGGAAAAGTTCAATTGGTTAATTGTGCTTTGAATGAAGAAAGTTGGTATTCCATATTCATTGTGACCTAGATGTGACTCCAGTCTCACATTAAGTGGTTAATTCATAACATGCTGCAGCTATGAATGGACAATTAGTTCCTCAGAGTCATTGTCTTTCGTATCTCATTTTTAAAATCTGTAATACCAAGAACCTATATTAAGCTTCTTATTGAAAACCTACAGGTGAATTTATGTCTTTTGCAAGCATCAGTGGAAAAACCTCCAACGTCCAGTACAAACAAGAATGTTACTCAGGTTTCTCTGGTTGCACTGTGTTTTGACAGAATTTCTACACAGATTCTGATGAACAGGTAAATTAATAGAACTTTGATTTGGTTGGCACAGTTTTAGGTATTCAGGGTACATAATTAAGGCCAATTGCACCAGTAAATTTGTTGCTTCCTGCTATAAGAGTGTTAATATTGCTAACAATGCCATTTTTTTTAAAAAAAGACTGCTTCAAGTTTCAGAATGCTGTGCTTGGGGCATGTGGTTTTAAGGATGTAAATATTATCTTGAAGATTTTTAAGATCTAAAACATTTCTTGAAAACTTTACCAGTTTGTAAATATTTCAAACCACGAATCACATCAATCTGCTATATAGTAATCCGTTTTGGAAAAGGTAGTTTATTGTGTTAGTATGTTACTTTTTGAAGTGATCTTATGGATCTGTATAAATAAACATAGAACATACAAATTTATTTCAAAGATTGATATCACATGGGTGTTACTGTTCATAAATTTTTAAAATCAAACTTAATGAATTGCTTTTGTTACTCAAGTGAAAAATAATTTGCTATAAGATGGACAGTTTAAGTCTGACTTTGTTAGAAACTATGGTGGATTTTCACTCTTCACAATTCAATTATGCATGGCATTCGACATTTTTTACAAAAGAAAACCTTATCCTCAAGTGGCTAAAAGATGATCTCACAAGAGCCATTTGCTTATTGAGATCTGGAAAAATAATTTTGATGCAGTGCATTATATTTTAAAATGTGGTTTATCTTCGAGTTTAGGAGGATATTTCCTATTTGAGCTGGAAATACATATGCCATGAGTGTTGTGTTTGTAATTAGTCTGAATTTTGTCTTTTTCAACTCTTGTTCATAGGGGTATAGTAGAAGATGGAAGCAGCAACCTCGATGCAGGCAAAGCATCTGTTGTGTTTGATAAATATATAAATACTAGTAAGATGCAGCCACAGTCATCTGGCTCCTTGAGGTCAAATTCTGGAGCAGAGAGGGGAAAAGAGTTGGCTGCCAAACTCAATGTCCATCGCATACATGGTCAGTTACGAGGTCTTAATACAGCAGGTAAGATGTATAACTAATAATAGTAATGACTCATATTTATCCTTCGACATTTTTGTTTCAAAAGGTAAATGACCATTTATTACTGTACTAATAATATAAAATTTTACAAAAAAAACTAAGTTGGACATGCATCGTGTACTTGTCTGTATTTTAAAATTACGACAAACAGTCAAGAGTAAGCTAGTTATATGTTGAAAGGTATCAGTTGGTATTTGTAATAGTTACCAGAATCGTAGCAGATGAAAGAAATGTTGGAGTTGCTGACCTAAGACCATAAAGGAGTAGGTGTCGGCCATTCAGCCCCTTGAGCTTGACCCACCATTGAATTAGATTATGGCTGATCTGCTACAGGCCCCGACTATTACTTTCCAGCTTTTCATAATCCTCAATGCTCCACTATTTCAAAAATCGATGTACATCTTTTTAAATATTTTCGGTATTTGCTTGCCACAACACTCTGGCGTGGAGAATTCCAGATATTTGCTGTCCTCTGGGAGAAGTACTTTTGCATTTTACTTTTAAGTAAGTGCCTCCTTATTCTGTAATTCTGAGCTATGATTAGAGATTTCCTCACTTGTGGAAACATCTGCTCTACATCTATGCCATCAAGCCCCCTCAGAATCTTGTATGTTTCAAAGAGATCATTGGCTAGGCCACTTTTGGAATACTGTGTCCAATTCTGGTCTCCCTGCTACAGGAAAGATATTGTGAAACTTGAAAGGATTCAAAAAAGATTTACAGGGATGTTGCCAGGGTTGGAGGGTTTGAGCTACAGGAAGAGGCTGAATTGGCTGGGGCTATTTTTCCTAGAGTATTGGAGGCTGATGGGTGACCATATTGAGGTTTATAAAATCATGAGGGGCTTATATGAATATTCAAGGGCGTTTCCCCAGAACAGGGGAGTCCAAAACTGGAGGGCGTAGGTTTAAAGTGAGAAAGGAAGGATTTGAAAGGAACTAAGGGCCTACCTTTTTCGCGCAGATGGTGCTGCATGTATGGAATGAGCTGCTTGAGGAGATTCTGGAGGCTAAAGTTGCAACATTTAAAAGGCATCAGGATTGGTATATGAATGAGAAGGGTTTAGAAGAATGCAGGACAAATGCTGGCAAATGGCACTAGATTAATGTAGAATATCTAGTCTGCATGGACAAATTGGACCAAAAGGACTGTTTCCATGCTGTACATCTCTATGGCTTTATGACTTATAAGATCACCCCTCATTTTTCCAAATTGTCATGAATAAAGGCGTAACTTTTTCTTGATAAATCAAACCCTTCATCCCAGGAATCAGACTAGTGAATCTCTTTGAATTGCCTTCAATGCCAGTATACCCTTTTAAATAAGGGGATCAAAACCGAACAAAGTTCTTTGGGTGTGGCCTCGCCACCACCCTGCATTGTTGCAACAAGACAAATTTTTGACCCTAAACCCCTGGCAATAAAGGAAAAAATTCCATTTGACTTCTGAATTCGCTGCGTACAAATATTCCATGTTTCATGCACAAGAACATTCAGATCTTTCTGTGCTGCAAGTATTTTTGGGAATGTCTCTCCATTTAAGTTTGCCTTTTGTTTATTCCTACAAGTGCATGAATCGCTCTCTTTCCTACATTAAATACTATCTATCATATTTTTGCACACTAACTCTAGCCTGTCTGCGTCCCCTTGCAGATTCCCTACATACTCATCACAACATGCTCACACACCTATTTTTGTGACATCAGCAAATTTTGATATATTGTATTCCTACCCCTTCTCCAAGTCATTAACATAAATAGTAAGTAATTGAGGTCCCAGGGCTGATCTTTGTGGCACTACACTAGTTACGTCATTTGATCTTGAAAAAGACACATTTGTCCTGACACTCTGCCTTCAGTGTGTTAACCAATCCTCAATTCATGTTAATACATTGTTCAGAATTCCGTGAGCTCCTATCTTTATATGGCATCCTATCAAATACTTTCTGAAAACACAACTACATTAAATAAACCACTTTCCCTTTCTCTGGTATCAGTCTGTACTAGCTATAAGATGCACTGCAGTTACACTCAAACCTATTCCAACAGCACCTTTCAAATTTGTGATCTCTGCCACCTAGAAGGACAAGAGCAGTAGAACGTGGGAACACCATCTGTAAATTCCTCTCCAAGCCACAAACCCTTCTAAGTTTATGTTCTTTTTACTGGGTTGAAATCTTGGAACTCCCTTCCTAACACTGTGTATATCCCTATGTCCCAAGAAGTTACTGAACCAAACAATAGATGGAGTAGGAAGTGTTTTTTTTAAACTGTACAATACGAGATTTAATTTCGCACATTTGAATTCACAAGTTAGAAGCAGCTTTTAGAAGGTTAAACGTACCTGTGTGCTCAAAATCAAAACCATTGGAGATCAAAGCTGAAGCATCGTCTAGCCTTTTCACTTTTTTAAAATCCTTTTCTTAGTTATTTCAACATTACAGTAACACTGTTGCATTTAAGTAGCACCTTTGATTTGATTGACTATCCCAAGGCACTTCACTGAATAATTATCAAACAAAGTTGGCCATCAGATCAAAGAAGAAAATATTTGGACATAAACCCAAAATTTGGTTGAAATTGATAGGTTTGAAAAAGTGTCAGAGTCATAGAGGACTACAGCACTGAAAAAGGCCATTTAATCCATCAAATTTATGCCACTCAGAAACAACCATCTAACTATTCTAACCAAGTTTTACTTGGCCCATAGCTTCGTATACCTTGCCATCACAAGTCTCCATCTCAAATACCTCTTAAATGTAATGAAGATTTCTGGCTCTACTGTCCTGAGAGGCAGTGAGTTCCAGATTCATGCACCCCTCTGAGTGAAAAGATTTTTCTACTCATTTCTTGTAAATCTTCCCATTACCGAAACCATGCTGACTGTTCTAGATTAATCCCTCCTCTCCAAGTACAAATTAAGATTTTATCTCTCCACCTGGGTGCTTCTTGCCTCTGTTCCTGATGAAGGGCTTTTACCCGAAACACCAAGATGCTGCCTGACCTACTGTGCTTTTCCAGGACCACTCTGATCTAAACTCTGGTTTCCAGCATCTGCAGTCCTCACTTTCGCCAAGTACAAATTAAGTCTGTTCCTAAGAACCATGTCTGTGTGGATTTCCTCTGTATGGTCCCACAGTCCAAAGGTATGCAGGTTAGGTGGATTGGCCATGCTAAACTGCCCATTGTGTCCAGGAATTTGTAGGTAAGGGGACTAGCGATGGGGAATGCATGGTTACAGGAATAGGAAAGGGGATACTTTTGGGGAGGATGCTCTTCAGATGATTGTTGTGGACTCCATGGGTTGAATGGCCTGCTTTCACATTGTAGCGACTCTATAATTCTATAATTGTTTCCCCACCACCTGTGTTTAACTGACTGACTTGTATTTTCCTGGTTTAGACAATAGGTGCAGGAGTAGGCCATTCTGCCCTTCAAGCCTGCACCACCATTCAATATGATCATGGCTGATCATCCTTAATCAGTATCCTGTTCCTGCCTTATCTCCATATCCCTTGATTCCACTATCCTTGAGAGCTCTATCCAACTCTTTCTAAAATGAATCCAGACACTGGGCCTCCACTGCCCTCTGGGGCAGAGCATTCCACACAGATGCAGATGCTGGAGATCAGAGTCAAATGGTGTGGTGCTGGAAAAGCACAGCCGGTCAGGCAGCATCTGAGGAGCAGGAGAATTGACGTGTGGAGCATGAGCTCTCCATCAACAATGATTTGGAGATGCCGTTGTTGGAGTGTACAAAGTTAAAAATCACACAACACCAGGTTATAGTCCAGCAGGTTTATTTGGAAGCACTGGCTTTCAGAGTGCTGTTCCTTCATCAGGTGAGGTTGGATGGGGCAGCAGAGAGCGCGTGTACGATAGAGGGTCTGCGTGAGTACGTAAGAGTGTGTCTGTCTGTGTATTTGTGAGTGTGTGTATGAGAGAATGTATAGCGTAGTGGGGTCACCTATAGTGTGACATGAACTCAAGGTCCCGGCTGAGACTCTC
>NC_057741.1:4384155-4428961 GCF_004010195.1 Chiloscyllium plagiosum
TCACATTTCACCCTGCCACCCAGCTTAGTATCATCTGCAAATTTGCTAATGTTATTACTAATATCATCTTCTATATCATTAACATATATTGTAAAAAGCTGCGGTCCCAGTACTGATCCCTGCGGTACCCCACTGGTCACTGCCTGCCATTCCGAAATGGAGCCGTTTATCACTACTCTTTGTTTCCTTGTTTATCCCTTTGTTTATCCCTTGCTTTCAACTTAAATAACAGTACCACATTGGCTGTCCTCCAGTCCTTTTGCAGCTCCCCTGTGGCCAGAGATGAGTTGAAAATTGTTGCTAATGTCCCTGCTATGTCTTGCCTCGCCTCATTTGCACAAATGAAGTACAGTTCATCCAGCCCTGGAGAGCTATCCACTTCTAAGCCTGCCAAACCACTCAGAATCCCGTCATTGTCTACATTTCTATTCTCCCAGATTTCTATATGCGCATCGTTCCTCTCACTAGTGAGCACCCACACAAAGTATTCATTTAGAAACCTAGCTTTGTCCTATTCCTCAATGCACTGTGGTCCTTAATGGGCCTACGCTTTACCTAGTTATCCTTTTATCATTTATATACTTGTAAAATAACTTAGGATTTTCTTTTATTTTGTCTGCTGTTATTCTTTCATGGCCTGTTTTGTTCTTCTGATTTCCGTTTTAAGTTTCCCCTTGCATATTCTGCCCTCCTCTAGGGATTCTGCTGTTTTGAACTCTAGGTATCTACCAAAAGCCTCCATTTTTCTCTTTATCCAAACCTGTATATCCCTTGATATCCAGGATTCACAGGATTTGATGGTCCCACTTTTTGTCTTTACTGGAACACGTTGGCCTTGTACTCACCCTGTTTCCTTCTTAAATGTATCTGCTCAAAAGTGTCTGGAAGAAGACAGTTTGCAGAGGCCACCAGGTACAGGGAGAGAATTCCAAAGTTTTGGGCCTAAATCGATGAAGCTACGATGGCCAGAAGTGGAGCAATTTAAATCATAGATGCCCAAAGAACTAGACTTGATGGAGTGGGTTTATCTCCAAGGACTTTATCTACTGAAGAGTATTATAATATTATTTACAGAACTTTTGCACAGAAGAAATTTATGTTTTGTTCATTCAAAAAAAAATGCTATATAAAACATAAATCTATAGAACTAAATGGCCTGCTGTGTATTAAAATTGTTCTGATAATATTTAAGAATGAGAATCCTGATATTGATTTAATGCTTTTATTTAGACTTAGGAATTTGTTCTATTACTGCAATCCCTTTTGAGAAGTCAAAAGTTCTTTTCACTTTGGAGGAACTGGAAGATTTTACTTTCGTGGATGAAGCTGAGCCACTTAAAACTGCAGACACGACTAAAACGTCACAGAATATGGAAAAGTGGGGATGGATCATGTTTGAGTGTGGCATTGAAAATTTGACTGTAAAAGGTAGAATTTTATCTATCTTTTCTGTATAGTTCACAACAAATGTGGTAGTCTATGCATGTGGCCACATTACGCTATAACAGTTGCTATAAATGAGATTATTGTACAACATACGAAATAAGACCAGGAATAGACCATTTTGAATGTTTTGTTTCACCCATCCCACTCCCGGATTTAAAAAAAATCATGAAGATTAATAATCATCAGAGAGAAGGTATTCCATCATATCTCCATTTTAATTGGAAGACTTTGTATTTTGAATAGTGTCCCCTCGTACTATATAGCCCAGTGAGGGAAAACACTGTCTTAAACTAATCCTGTCTAGATCCCTCAGAATCCCAGGTTTCATTCAAGTCACCTCTTACTGGAGTTGTTCTAAACTCCAATAGATAAAGGACTGCTCAAACTTGCCTTCCAAGAGGACTGCTTCATTCCAAGAAGCAACCTCCAGTGCAAGTAGTTACTCCTTAAATAAGGAGATTAAATCTATATGCAGCATTCTAGGTGTGATCTCACCAGTGCTTCATGCTGCAAAAGTAAATAATAGCAAGACTTCCATACTTTTATACAACATCCATTGTGCAGGAAAGGCCAACATTCCATTTCCTTGTCGAATTACTTGTTATATCTGCATATTGAGCTTTTGTGATTCATGAGCAAGGACATCCAGATACCCCTGTACTCTGTCTCCATTTATATATTATTCTATTCCTTTCAAAATGGATAATCTCACATTTCCCCATATTATACTCTATCTGCTAATTACTTGTCAATTCACTTAATCTGTTTTATAACCCTTTGCAAACTCGGTACTCCTTAAAACTTGTTTTCGTATCTCTTTTTGTCTAATGAGCAACTGGCTGCCATTCACTCAGAACTAAGTGATTCCACAACCAGCTGATCAGGTTCTGCAGTCCTGCCACATCCAGTTGTGATGGGTGGTGGACAGTTAAGCATCTGACTAGAGGAGGAGGCTCTACAAGTATCACCAACTCAATGATGGAGAACCCAGCACATCACTGAAAAAGATGAGTTTGAAGAATTTGTCTCCATTTTTAGCCAGAAGTGCCAAGTGAATGATCCATCTTGGACTGCTCTGCAGGTCCTCCCGTCATAGTTGCAAGTCTTCAACCAATTCAGTTCACCGCAGGTAATATCAAGAAATGGCTGAAGGCACTGGATATGGCAAAGTCTATGGGCTATGACAGTGTTCCAGTGATAGCATTGGAGATTAGTGCTCTAGAACTCCACCGAGCTGAGCTGTTCCAGTACAGCTACTACATTGGCAGTATGGAAACTTGCAGTATGTCCTGTATAGCCAAACAGAACAGATCTAATCCATTTGTCAACCCATCACTATATTCTTGGAAATCAGTAAAGTGATGCAAGAGGTTATCGGCAATGCTATCAAGCTGCACTTGCTTGATAATAAACTAATTGAAGATCAGTTTGGGTTCCACTAGGTCCATGAGCTCCTGTCCTCATTACAGACTCAAACATGGTCAAAAACTAAATTCCAAAGGGGAAGTGAGCATAAATGATAGCAAGGCCACATTTGATGGAGTGTGGCATCATGGAACCCTAGCAAAACTGGAGTCGATCGGAATTGGGGAAAGCACTCTGCTATGGTTGGAATCATAACTAGCAGAAAGGAAGGTGTTTGTGGTTGTTGGATTCAGTCATTTCAACTCTAGAACACTGGGTTCCTCAGTGTAGTGTCATTGGCTTAACCATCTTCAGCTGCTTCTCAGTGATCTTCCCTCTATCATTAGGTCAGTTCATTGATGGTTGCCTTATGTTCAGCAGCAATTTTTATACCTCCGATACTGAAGAAGTCCATGTTCATGTGCAACAAGTCCTGGACAATATCGATGCTTGGCTGACAAGTTGCAAGTAACATTTGTGCCACACAAGTGCAATGCAGTGACCATCTCTAAGAAGAAAGATTCTACTCATCATGCCTTGACATTCAGTAGCATTGCCATTACTGAATCCCTCATTTTCAACATCCTGGGAATTACCATTGACCAGAAACATAACTGCTGTGCCTCCAAAGACAGGTCAGAAGCCAGGAATGCAATGGGAAAACCACCTCCTGCCTTCCTGAAGTCTGTCCACAAGTCAGGAGTGTGATGGAATACACCTCACTTGTCTGGATGACTGTAGCTCGAACAACTCAAAAAGCTTGAATACTGTCGAGGGCAAAGCAATCCACTTGATTATTATCTCATACCAAACATTTACTCCCTCTGCTGCTGGTACACAGTAACAGCACATTGCACTGCAAAAGTTCACCAGTGCTTCTTAGACAACACCTTCCAAACCTCCGTCCACTATCAGCAGCACGTACATGGGAGCAATGATCATGTACAAGTTCTGCTCCAAGCCACTTACCATCCTGACTTCTAGACATATTGATGTCATCCCTTCATTGTTTCTGGGTAAAATTGTAGTTTAGTCTTCTTAATTGAGAAGGATATATTGGCACTGGAGGGGGTGCAAAGGACGTTCACTAGTTTGATTCCAGAATTGAGAAAGTTGCCTCACGAGGAGAGATTTGAGTAAACTGGCACTAAAATAATTGCAATTTAGAAGAATGAAGGGGGAAAATCTTATACAAACATATAAAATTATGAAGGTAATAAATAACATAGCAGGGAGTTGCTTCTATTGGTGGATGAAACTAACTAGGAGAGGTAGTCTCAAAATAAGGGAGAGCAGATTTAGGACTGAGTTGAGAAAGAACTTTTTCACCCAAAGGGTTGTGAATCTATGGAATTCCCTGCCCTGTGAAGCATAGAACATAGAACATAGAACAATACAGCGCAGTACAGGCCCTTTGGCCCTCGATGTTGCGCCGATCCAAGCCCACCTAACCTATACTAACCCACTATCCTCCATATACCTATCCAATGCCTGCTGAAATGCCCATAAAGAGGGAGAGTCCACCACTGCTACTGGCAGGGCATTCCATGAACTTACAACTCGCTGAGTGAAGAACCTACCCCTAACTTCAGTCCTATATCTACCCCCCCTTAATTTGAAGCTATGCCCCCTTGTAATACCCGACTCCATACGCGGGAAAAGGTTCACACTGTCAACCCTATCTAACCCCCTAATCATCTTGTACACCTCAATCAAGTCACCCCTAAACCTTCTTTTCTCTAATGAAAACAGCCCCAAGTGTCTCAGTCTTTCCTCATACGATCTTCCTTCCATACCAGGCAGTTGAGACTATCTCATTGAATGACTTTGAGGCAAAGATATATGAAAAGTGAAGGAATTAAGGGTTATGGTGAGTGGGTGGTAAAGTGAAGTCAAGAGTGTGATACTGAATTCAAGATCAGAAATTCTTGATGAAGGGCTCTTGCCCGAAACATCGATTCTTCTGCTTCTCGGATGCTGCCTGCATGCTGTGCTTTTTCAGCACCACACTCTCGACTCTGATTTCCAGCATCTGCAGCCCTCACTTCCTCCTGCGTAGTTAAATGGAACTGAGTCCACAAAAAATATCTGACATGATCTGGTTGAATGGTAGCTGTGATGTGGCGATGCTGGTGTTGGACTGGGGTGGACAAAGTCTTCTGTCACATGACACCAGGATATAGTCCAAGAGGTTTACTTGAAATCCCAATCTTTCGGAGCACTGCTTCTTTATCATATAAAGCGGGGGGAAGCACACAGGCACAGAATTTACATGAAGAAAGATAATGATAAGATAATTCCAAGTAATTGTGAGTGGAGTGTCAGCAGGCTGAATAACAAGTCTATGCAACTGATCAAAACAGTCCAATGGTGTGAGTAAAGTAATTCATCCCTCCACAACCACCTCAAAATTAGCAGTGCGTATCAATGCAATTCACGAAGACTTTTTTGACTCCACCTCCCTAGCCTTCAACCTCTAATATCCACATGTGAACAACACCAGCTACAATTTCCTTTCTAAGCCATGTCGCCTCCTTGGAACTGTGTTGCCATACCTTCACTGCTGATGACTGAAATTCCTGGAACTCCCCACTTCCAGCACTAAAGCTTTACCTGCACTAAATGGACTTCAGTAAATCAAGAAGTGGGATCCTCATCATCTCAATGTCGATTGGGGTGGGCAATGAATGCTGGCTTTGCCAGCAGTGCTTACATTCATGAAGAGTACATGATCAGAAAAGAAAACCGAAGGAATCCAAAATGTTGCTGTACCAGGAGTCCACATTTTCTTTACTTTCAAGGTCTCTTCTTGAGATTTTCTTGGTCTACTTTTTGATTTTTAGGACAACATTTTTGTTTTCAGATGCTCCTTTTTAATTCTCACTAACTCCCTGAGCGATGATGTAGTCAAGTAGTAACATTATCTTCAGTGTTTGTATTGACACATGGAATATTTAGACTAACACAGAATCAAAATTTAAAAACTCACCAAAAAGCTTAATAGATATTGCTATATCATTTGTCTTAGTTACAAAATAGAAGGAAATCATTAAATTCCTAGCCATCATACTAATTAAATTGCTGAAAATGTGTTGCTGGAAAAGCGCAGCAGGTCAGGCAGCATGCAAGGAGCAGGAGAATCGATGTTTCAGGCATGAGCCCTTCTTCAGGCTCATGCCCAAAACGTCGATTCTCCTGCTCCTTGGATGCTGCCTGACCTGCTGCGCATTTTCAGCTCTGATCTCCAGCATCTGCAGTCCTCACTTTCTCCTACTAATTAAATTGGCACAAGACAATAGGGAGAAGTACTTTCTTAATAACGGGCTCACTTCTATACACAAAAATCCATCACTATAAACTTATAGATATGGTAACACATAATATAAACCTTCATGAAATAAAACTGTTGAGTCTTAAATTATGGCATAATGTTATTACAATATCATTTGCTAATCCTTTGTTGAAATGCTTAAAACTGCTCCTCCTCTTTGTTCCCTCTTTACCTACTTTGCAGCTCCTCTTCCTCCTTTCTCAGGCCTTTTCACCCCCCCACCCCAACTCTCCCTGTAGCTCCTCTTCACTCATCATAGCCTTTCTCCACCCATCATAGCTTGACTGCTTCATTTCTTCCCAGTCTTGTCTCTATCTTTCCCCAACTTTGGCCTAGCAGCCTCTTTCCCCTGTTATCACTCACCTTCTGAGTGACTCATTTAGAACCCTAGCTACATCCTCCTGCTCAAGGCACGATGGTCCTTAATGGGCCTTACACTTTCCCTAGTTATCTTTTTATTCTTAGTGCACCTGTAAAATAACAAGTAAAAAAAGGCCTCACTTTTTGAAACTTTGGTATTCTGATGGCCAGTGGTCTGCGTAAAGCTGTACAATATCATTTTGTGCTGATATCAAAATCATCATAGGTCAGGTTGGGTTTTTTCTTGCATTTTAATTTTGCAAGAATTAAAATTCAGGTGTTCCTTATGTCAGAACGGCTGAAGGTGATCCTGTTTAGATAATCTTTCTTTCCATTTATAGCTAGCCAAAAGTTCAGCAACCGAATCATATATATATATATATATATATATATATAGGCTATTATAGGCTTGTGCTCTTCATCAGGCACTGAGTTATGATGAATTTTGTTTTTCGTGGGGGCTGCAAGCTGAGAAAGGTCTTCTTCACTGCTAGCCATTGCTTTGCGTTTTTGAGGGATGAACAAGGAGCTGTCACAAAAAAAGGATGGAAATACATTAGAAATGGGGAAGTCACCTACAAAAACACCTCTTCATTAAATAATATAATACTTAAGTAACATCTGCAAACTAGTTGGAATGTATGATCTGTCAACTGTTGTTACTCTGTTTGGATTCTTAGGAGGAAGACAGTCAGGAGCTATTCTGTACGATGTTTTGGGTGTTCTGGGTAAATCAAATACAGTTGAAAGGAATGGAATGCTAAAATCAGGTGATTCTACTGGTTCTCCAACTGGCAGTGGCTATAGCACTGATGTATCAGAGGATAATCTCCCTCGCGATGAAAAGAGTCCAACTTCAGGTATCAATGGGAATTCAGCATCTGATGATCAGGTAAAAAAATTAACACCACTTGATAAATGCGTTATTAAAATGTAATACCATTCAAACTGCGAGTGGTTTTAATTTTTAATTATTTCTGGTACATATCTGTCGCTAAGAAGAATTACAGCAGTTCATAATGCATAATAAATCTATTTGCAAGTATTTTGAGTTTTGATTCTGAGAACATAATTATAGACCTTAACTGGACCATAATGATCTGCACCTTAGACACTGGCAGTCGGTGTAAAAATCTGATTGCTGAAAACATTGGCACTGCTGTGCCATTTAGTAAATTAAAGGTAGGGCTGGTCTTATGAGAGGACTTGTAGCAGGATGTTTACTGCAAAGTGTATTATTCAATAAATAGCAAGGAAAACAACATCTGTCTACTCAGTCTTTTTTTTGAAAAAAGAAAGTCTGCTGCAAAAATAAAGGAAATAAGAATGTATGAAGCAGGAGAACAAATAGGTCATTCAGCCCCTCAAGCCCCACCATTCGATAAGATCACTTGAATGTCCCTTGGCCTCACTTCCTCTTCTGTCAGCTCCTCAGCCCTCAGCTCCCTGATCTTTCAAAAATCCACCTCCATTCTCAATGGTGATCTAGTCTTCACATCTCTGGGGTGAGGAGTTCCAGACATGCATTACCTTCTGGGAGAAGAAATTCATTTGCATCTCAATGTTCAGTGAGCATCTCTTATTCAGTAACTATGCCACTGAGTTCAGGATTTCCCCCATTAGTGGAAGCATCTTCTCTGCACAAAATTTTATATGTTTCAGAACTTGTGTCCAAAAGTACGACAACATTTTCTGAACAAAAAAAAAACAAAGAATTGCAGTTCCTGGAAATCAGAAGCAAGATCAAAAATTGCTGGGAAAAATTCAACAGGTTTGGCAGTATCTGTGGAGAGAAAGCAGAGTTAACTTTTTATGTCCAGTAACCCTCCTTCAGAACAGAACTCCGGTTTATCTGTTGGCGTAATCTTGAATGGATTATCACCAGCAGACATGAATTGCCTGCTCTTTTACTGCAGCACATTGGCCTGTGGTAGAGTACAAAAGATGATGCCAGATGCTAGCACTTCCCATTGGCATTTGATTGCTATCCCCTTATCATGAAATGCCACTGTTGATATTAATGAAGCTTGGAATTTGCTAAAAGTTTAATCATTCATGAAATAGCAGCAGTAACATTTCTAAAAAATGTAAACTGCAATTGTTTTGAGACCTCCTCCTCTGCTCAGATGGCACCTATAAGCAAGATAGGCATGCCAAAAACAAGCATATACTTTGCAAATAGATATTGGATAAACCTATTTTAAGAAATTTAAATAAAAAACAAAATGGTGGAATAAAACTATCAGACATGAAATATTACTTTTATTTTTAATCCACAGATTCTGCCGAGTCTGCTGAATATTATTTCCCCAGCAATTGCTGTTATTTCAAATTTCCAACGTGTAGCATTCTGCTTTTCTGGAAATTTTAACTGTGACAATGTAAATCTGTGTTGTTTATGATGGCATTAAATCCATCAGCAAAATTGCTTATCTTAAAATCAACAGATGGTCAAAAATTCAATGAAAGTGCTTCTGGGTTGAACAGAACTTTCCTCCAATGAAACTGACATTCCCTAGTCTGCTAGGAGAAAGTGAGGACTGCAGATGCTGGAGATCAGAGCTGAAAATGTGTTGCTGGAAAAACGCAGCAGGTCAGGCAGCATCCAAGGAGCAGGAGAATCAACGTTTCGGGCATGAGCCCTTCTTCAGGAAAAAATTCCTGAAGAAGGACTCATGCCCAAAATGTCGATTCTCCTGCTCCTTGGATGCTGCCTGACCTGCTGCGCTTTTCCAGCAACACATTTTCATTCCCTTGTCTGCGTTTGACACTCTCCTGCAGCTTTCCAACATGGTCAAGCTAGAGGTAGAACATAGAATAGCAATAAAACACTAAACAATGAAATTCCAGGTGAGCTACTCAAGCATAGAAAGTCCCGACTACTGTCATGCTTTCATGATCTCCTTCAAGATATGAACTGTTTGACATTTTGCATGGTGCAACAATGGTCATGTTACACAAAAAGGTGACAGCAGAGACGCAACAATGAGACCGCAATTCCCACCTTAGTATCAGTGAGAAGGCAATTGCTAATGTCACAGTTAAAATACTTAATTTACTACCAGACCCACTATCCGGAATTAAAATATGGACTCTATGCTGGCCGATATATCGTGAACATGATTTTTTTCCATGAAAGTGAAAATTGCCATAGCCAAAGAGGACCATCAGCTGCATGCAAGTTAGAGAGTGCGGGACAGGTAATTGGCAGACCGTTTAATCTGAGGCTCACCACACCTTACATGAGGGGTGAGATTGAAAAGGTGGAGCTTTCAGAGTGGCCTCAACTGGTATAGAAATTGAACCTACATTGTTGGCATCACTCTGCATTGCAGACCAGCTATCTGTCTAAAAGTGTGGTGCTGGAAAAGCACAAGCAGGTCAGGCAGCATCCAAGGAGCAGGAGAGTCGATGTTTCAAGCATAAACTCTTCATCATTCCTGATGAACAACTTCTGCTCGAAACATCGACTCTCCTGCTTCTCGGATGCTGCCTGACCTGCTGTATTTTTGCAGCGCCACACGTTTAGACTCTTATCTCGACCATCTGCAGACCTCACTTTCTCCATTGCAAACCAGCTCTCTGGTCAAGTGAACTAACTGACCCCATGTAAAGTGTTAGGAGGAGAATATACCTCTTTCCTTTTGTAGATCTTAATAAAGCATTCAGTACTGTCAGCAGGTCAGCACACGAAAAGACTTTGGGGAAATTTGGCTGACCGCCAAAGTTCTCATTCTCACCACTTCCATAATAATGCGGACTGCACTGTATGATTGTATAATTTGAAGTCACCATTTCCAACACCTTCAGGGTGACTGGAGTGGATATGTCTGAGCTCCCATTGCCTCTGGTAGCTGCTTCTGCATGCTCCCTACAGGCATGGAAAGTGTTTACTTACTTAATGGGTCAGATGACACGTTGTACAATAATTCCATGGACCTACATACACTTAACGATTCAACCACTCTGTAAAGAATTCTATGGATTGATCGCCCTCTAAGCAAACCCGTTCCTCCTCATCTGCTTAAATTTGTGACTCCTTTATTCTGAGATTACGCCCTCTGGTCCTGTACTTTCCCACAAGGGGAGACAACCTTTCCAAATCTACCCTATCAAGTACCGAATGAATTTTATATGTTTCAATAATAATAAGATAGTTGCTTCATATCTGGTATCAGCTCAATGAATCTTCCCTGGACTGCCTCCAATCCCAGTATATCGTTCCTTAGATAAGGGACCAAAGCTCTTCACAGTATTCCAAGTGTGGTCTAAGTAGTGCCTTGAATAGTTATAGTAAGAACTTTCTGTTTTAATACTCCATTCCCTTTGTATTAAGTGTCAACACTCCATTTTAGTCCCTGTTACTTCCTGAACTTGTATGCAAGCCTTTTCTGATTTATACATGATGGACCCAAAGTCCCTCTATGCTGTTGCTTTTTATTTTGTTGGTTCTTAAAACTTCCTGTTTCCTCTGGCTTACAACTAATCTTTGTCATATTGTATTCGGGTATTAAATTCTTTCAGTTTAAAACTAACTCTAACTTCCTTGTTGGCTTATTCCTTTCCTAAGATCCTTCTTTCTTACTGAGGTATGTCTTTATTATGAACCATGAATTAATTTCCTCCAGACCTTTCATTGTTCGTCAACTGTCTTTGCTGCAAATTTTTTTCCCCAGGTCACTCCAGCCAGCTCTGTCCTCATTCAAGTTCAGCACAATTCAGTCAACACAATTGTGCTCATTCAGCACAATTCAGTCAACAAATGGGTAGCTGGCAGTAACATGGTTTGATTTGGAATATTTGGTTACAATAGTATATAATTCATAACTTAAAAGTGCTGGACTCTGTTAGGGAATACAATATTCTATTCCTTGGCATTAACATTCACCACCTAGATGGGAAACTGGATCTGGAAAGTGCATCTGGAAATTTGGTGGTGCAGCTGATCCTTTAAATATTGTAAATGTTTTGGATTAAAATTCCATACATCATCTTAAAGTATATGTATTTTGAAAGATCAGGACTCCACTTGAAGCTGTGGCATCCTGCAATCCATTGTAGAAACTATTTGCAGAATCTTATGAGTTTTCTTTATATTCATTGGCCACTAAATACATTAAAATTACACTGAAATAATGAACAAATGCACTTTATGTTCAATTATAATCAGCTGACATTTAGTGAAACCTATACTTGTTGCTCATCTCCTAGATTCAGCTTGAAGTAGCTAGTTTAAACTTCCTCTGAGCTACTTTTTAAAAATTGTAATTATAGCTTCATAGCAAATAATTTAGTATCACTAATCAAATAATGTTTTGAATGTTCTATATTAAACTGTACACCACCCAAAAATTTTATTCTGAAATTAATCCACAAGTTTAATTTTGGAGCAAAACTCACCTGAGAAAAGTGGGCAATGTGGCTGCACCATCCATTGTTTTGATTCTCCAGCAGCTTAGATTCTAAACAGTTACTTCTGGGATGCTTTTTCTTTCTTTGTATTTTAATTTGTTGCCATGTTTACAGGACTGGGCAAACCTAATCAAGTGATATATGCCTATGTTGTTTAGTTGAGATACATTATTATGAAGCTGGTAGTTTGTCATTATCTTCAGAATACCATGTTTGAGCTTGTACAGAAATGGTGATAATATAAAATGACTTTTTACTCATGCTTTGTTTTTTACAATGATTTTGTTCAGGATGAAGGGGTAGAGTCTGATGATCTTAAAAAGGATCTTCCTCTGATGCCACCACCACCAGATTCCAGCAGCATGAAACTTACGATTAGTGAAATTTGGTTTAGCTTTGCAGCACCAACCAATTTACATTCACGTGTCCAGACTTATTCCAGGTAACTGTCTTTCAGTGTATTTGTGGAAATATCTTACATAAATCAATAGAAGGTTTCTGTGTCTTTAAATACCCTTCATAAATAATATTAAATCTGAAGTATTTACTTCTACTTAATCAAGATAACCGCTTGCAAGATGACAATTTCTCTCATTTAAACTGTACTTACAACTCAGAGAACAGACAGCTGAATCAAGCTTCCCTGCCTCTGTATTCATAACACAGTAAAATCAAAACCTTCAAGTACTTTCAAAATTGACCCCAGTGGTTCCCAACCAGACCTTTTGAATAACCAAGCCAAGGCTCGAAATAATCAGTTCCAGATACTGGTTTTGTAGCTTACAAAAAAAAACACCTAACTATTTCTTAATGCAGTAACTTTAGCAGAGCAAACTTTAACAATAAAGTAACCTAATTGACATCTGTGATTTAAACCCAATAACCTTCGTTTTCAGCCCCATTCATGCAAAAGACAGACGGACAAACAAACACAGTTAAGGGATAAATAAAAAAACACTGTATAGTTTCAATGGAAAAGACAAACCAATACATCAGAATGTGTATCAAAATATTCTTAACAATAATCAAAAATAGGTGAAAATAGGTACTGCAGATGCTGGAGATTAGAGTCAAGATTAGAGAGTTGCTGGAAAAGCACAGCAGGTCAGGCAGCATCCAAGGAGCAGAAAAATCAACGTTTCAGGCAAAAGCCCTTCAGGAATTCCTGATGAAGGGCTTTTGCCCGAAACATTGATTTTCCTGCTCCTTGGATACAGCATGACCTGCTATGCTTTTCCAGCACTACAATAATCAAAAATAGTTACCTGAAAAGTTTTTACTTAGCAAATTTGTTACTCGTGTTATATTTTCATTTCTCCTTATACTCAGGATTCCTGTTGATTTGTTGTTGTGATTTAATTCTTTCCTTATTGCCTTTCCAAGTGAAACAAATATTTATTATTAATATTATTACAAATATTCATTTTGGATAATTGAGTCTGCAGTAGACTTGTCAACTTGCATACTGTAAACTAAATTTTTTGATAAGTTAGGAACCTGACTTCTACAAATTGCAAAATAATGCATGCTAATGATTTGATCTGAGAGCTGTTGAAGAAATGGCTTTAATATTTCATAGGAACATTTAGAATAATACAGCATAAGTAAGATGTTCAAACAATCATTCTTGTATATAATATTTATTCAACTTCTTTTTGAAACTTGGTTGAAATTTATTTAACAGAAAATCAACCTTTTCCACAAGTCTGTCATGTCTGTCTGACGTCTGGTATTACCCTCCTCCATGTTTGCTACATTTCAATATTAGATATACCCCTTGTATCAAAATAGCATAAAATATCAATAACTGGTCTGTAATATTGACAGGGTGCACCAGTGAGCACTTGCCTCCCTAGTCCAAAAAAAATCATTCAATGCTACTTTTTGCTTTGTATTTCTTAAGCAATTTTGTCAATGCTGCTGCAGTTTTTTTTTAAACCCAGTGGTTTTGCTAATTAGAAAAACTTTATGAAATGACCCCTGAGAGCTCATGCACAAATCGATTACACAGCCCTCTTCATGTGTACTTTGCTAGGAAAGATGTATTAGCAGTATGTATTACAATACTTAGATAAGCTTGAAAAATTATCAAGTTTTAAATGTAATAGCATGTGTCCCTTACTCATTTCAAGAGGCCGAATTGGCTCGCTCTTAGTTGATTGTTTTTCATATTATTTGTTGTTAGCATATAAGCATCATGGACAAAGTTATATCTGCTGGTCTTACCTAGTTACCCTGACAAGGTGAGATGTGCTTTCTCCTTGACCCTCTGCAGTGCTTTTGATAGGTGCTCCAGCAAAGTGCTACAGAAAACACAAGATATAGGAGTAAGAGAAGATCATATGGCCTTCAGAGTCTGATCCACTATTTATTGTGACCATAGCTTACAGCTCCAGTTATCTCCCCATTTCCCAATTCTCTTGATTCCCTTAGAGGCTAAAATCTGTCTATCATAGCCTTAAATAAATTCAATGATGGAGCATCCAGAATCCTCAGGTAGGGAATTCCAAAGATTCGCAGTCCCATGAGTCAGTAATTTCTCGTTACCCTGCTTCTTAGATGATTGCTTCCTTATCCTGAGACTGCGCCCCAATTTGTTTAGATTGCTCACTCAGCCGAAACAACTTCCCAATGGCGATGCTGTCCAGCCTGTCTGAATCTTGCAAATTTGATCAAGTCTTCTCTCCTTGCCTTTTTGAAAAAAAGTTCTGTTTTTATTCTTAGATTAATTCAATAACTTTCACCTTTCTACATTGTACAGTATCTACACCTTGTTGCCAATTTATTTAGCCTGTCTATAGATTGGACCTAGTTCTGATGGATTTGAAGGCCAGAATCTCATGAGATCCCCAGGCTGCAATACATCTGACTTGATTTTGATCATTCACTTAATTGTCTTTGGATTGGATTAATACTGACAGATCTGAAGGCAGGGACTTAGTTAAATGCAGCAAGTAGCTTGCATACTGCCTGCCTGTCTGCTCATTCCCTCACTGCAGTTATTACCAGTGTGGATAATGGCATGGGTGTCCTACCTATCAGTGGGCCAATTGAGGCTGTTAAGTGGCCAATTAATGTGCAGTTAAAAACCTCATCCCACCAATACCAGGATTAAACTGCTGGTGAGGGAGGCCTATACCAACCAGTCAGTCTTGTATCCCATATGGGCTAATGATGGCTTTTCTTGCCACTATTTGCCAGGTTGGCACTTGATAAGATCTCTTATTGTGTCTCTCAAATCGGTGCCACATGGCTAAAGTTCTGGAGATCTGCTGGTGTCTGATCCTGATGGGTGAACACCCACCCTCCAGGCCATTTGGCTGTTAAATGCCCAAAGCAGTAACAGTGTTCAACTTAGTTCTCTTCTCTCCCTCGCTGGCCCTCCATATAAAAAATTATCCCTTATTTTCTGAAACATCTGTGTATCTATTTACACCTTGAGTTTCCAGCTAACTTTGTATCATCAGCAAACTGGAACAAAACAGACAGAAAGAATCATATCTGTTCTTAATATAGATTGGGCCAGCACTCTGCTTGCTGCATACACTTGTCTGCCAATTTGAAAATGCCCTAATAATACCTATAATTTGGTTTCTGTCCATTAACCAATCTTTGGGTCAGCATTTATGGAAAAGTTTCATGCCCACTGATTATGTTTGCTAACCACTTCCCAAACCACACCTCTCCAACTCAGTTGATCTGTCTCTTGCCCTAGTTGATGGCACTTGTAAATTCCTGACCATTTTAGTGTATCTACTGATCACTGGACAGTGTCTTTTCCGGCTGATGCCCACCTTTGTTCTTCATTATTCCCTCTTCTCCAGTGCCCCTGATTATCAATAAATCTTTTCAGCCAGATGACCTCCATGGGTAAATCCCAGCTCTCTATCACTCTAACATTGTGTGTATTGTTTGGATGCTTGTCAATGGTCTTCAGTATTAATAATCAGGATAAATCTTAGAGAAGAGACGTACAATGAAGTGCTTCCCTCACCCTTCAGACAGATGAAAAATCTGCCCTTGATGTGGGGAAGAGAAGCTTGGCTTTCCTCCATTGAGACATTTCTATTACCTTTGCTTCTCTTTATTCTCTCTTGTTCTGTCCACACACACCCTTAGTTTCAGCAAGGTCAACCTCCACTCAGTTGCGTGCCCCTGACTTTTCTATCTGACCTCCTAACTATTCCTATGCTTAAGAACTTATGAATTCAGAACTGGCATCGGCCATTCAGTCCCCTGAGCTTGCTTTGCGATTATGCTTGATCTGATTGTAACTTCATATGCCCTTGCCTGCCCAAACCTGATAACTTTGTTTAACAAGAATGTGTCCATTTCTGCCTTAAAAATATTTGAGGATTATATTCCTGAGAAGGAAGCAGAGTCCCAAAAACTTGTGATCCTCAAAGAATACATTTTGCCTGATCTCTGTCTTAAATGGGTGACCACTGATTTTTAATGAACTCTAGTTCTAAATTGTCCTAATAGAGGAAAGATTCTTTCCACATCTACCCTGTCCTGATCCTTTAGGTTTTTCTATGTTCCCCCTATTCCAGCTGCTAATTTTGTAAACCTTCTCTGTCTTCAATGCATTTACATTCTTACATAAATCAGGTGACCAATACAATATTTCCAGATGCGGTTTTAACAGTGTCCTCTATAACTGTGCCAATCTTCTCTCTTTTTTTGCATTCAATTCCTCTTGCAATAAATGATAACATTCTATTAGCTTTCCTCATTACTTGCTGTACCTGCATACCAAACATTTGTGATTCATACGCAAGGACAACTAAATCCTTCTACATCTCCATGAACTGCAATCTCCCATGATTTAGATTGTATGCTTTAATTTTCTTTTTCCTGCCATAATAGACAACATTTTTTCATATTATACCCCATTTGCCGCATATGAATTAACCCTCAAAATTGCTCTACCAATGAATAAAATCATGATTGATCTAATTATAAACTCATCTGCATTCCTGCCAACTCCTAATAACCTTTTAATCCCTTAACAAGAAGGTTATCTGTTTCTTTGTCTTTAAACATATAAATTTAATTATCTTTTATTTTTCTGATGTAGCTGAATACTGTACTTCTAACAATTGAACAGTTAATTATAAGTAGCTCAGTATATATTTGCTGATGAGTAATGTTGAAGTGAATAAAGTTTAATTAAGACCAGTAATACTGAGAGAGGTGACATATTTTGGTGATATCAATTTTTGTTATGGTGTTAAATTTGAAGCTGTGAAATATTTATAATATGATGTGCATTCTGCTAAAAAAATTATGCCATAAATAGAAATGACGTATTATTTTGTGTAAAACGGTTTCAATAATTAAGTTTTGCATTTAGTCAGGTTTAAAAACAATCTTTGTTGACATAGATTTAATTGCATTTGAATATAGAGTATACCAGTTATAGAGATGTACAGCACAGCAACAGACCCTTTGGTCCAGCTCGTCCATGTTGACCAGATATCCGAGATAAATCTAGTTTCATTTGCCAGCATTTGGCCCATATCGCTCTAAACCCTTCATATTCATATACCCATCCCGATGCCTTTTAAATGTTGTAATTGTATCTCAGTAAAACATATAATCAAAAAAAAGCCACTTAGCTGCTCCCCTGCTGTGAGCTCTCCCACATAGGTCAACTGTGAATTTTGCTGTTGTTAGTTTTTCTTAGACAATCTCCCATGTCAGAGATACTTGAAAATCAACAGCACAGGCAGCAGCTGTGCAGATTCATTGCTGTGTCAGACAGCAATGTAGGTTTCTTACCCCATTTGAATCACTTACCATGTGGTCATTACCTTTGTCAATCCCTTCCTCCTTTTTTAAAGTGTAGTTGTTTTGATATTTTTCCCCCCAAAGTTCCAAACCAAAGCAACAGCTTATAAAACAGTAATTATTTTTCCTAGAATTTGAGGAAATCCACTCCAACACTAAAAATACCTCAAAAAAGGAACCCTTCTTATAGCCACAGTTTTTTCCATCGTCCATTTTGGATTATGCAAAATCCCATAGCATTAATATAAATTTTATATTAATCTAACAATCTTCACATTGTATCTCATCCCCCTTAATTGATTTCATCATCCAGATACTGTGTTGGACCACTACAATTTAGTGCAACATAGTAAAGGGGCACAGTATCCATCTCTGCCTCCAAACAAATGCTGCAGGGAAGCACTGAGTCAAAGTCAGTTACTTCCAGTGGAAGGAAAGATATATCATCCAGATAGCCTGCACTGGTTCCTTTCATTTATCTTCTGTGTTGCCAGTCCAGCATAGCATGTGGTGGCCTGTGCAAATTCAGTGTACTTTGTCTCTCTTGCTTTGTGAAGTTTGGGTGAAACAAGGCAAAATTCTTCATTGGAAGAAAGATGCAATTAAAAAAAATCAAAGTTAAAAATCACACAACACCAGGTTATAATCCAACAGGTTTAATTGGAAGCACTAGCTTTCAGAGCGCCGCTCCTTAATCAGGTGGTTGTGAAGTAAGGAGCGGCGCTCTGAAAGCTAGTACTTCCAATTAAACCTGTTGGATTATAACCTGGTGTTGTGTGGTTTTAACTTTGTACACCCCAGTCCATAACCGGCATCTCCAAATCAAAAAAAAATCAGCTATTCATCAAGTAATATTTTGCGTATGATAGATACAGTGGTATGAATTCAATGTTAGATACAGTGATATGAATTCAGCAGAATACATGAGTTCTTCAGCATACCTCCCCCTTTAGAGAATATTATGTGCAAACAAAAATATTTTTAATTTGCCTTTTCAATGCTCTGCTGACTCCTCCTTGGTGATATTGTAAGAAGTGATATATTAACTTGTAAATCTTGGCATTGTCTTTGCTATTTAAAAAAAATTAACAAAATTATGTCTGTATTGGGAGCATGAAACACTTGTCCAGCAGACACTACATGATTCAAGCCATACCAGAAATACTGATCGATGTGATTCACGCAATGATGAGACCATATGACATAAATACTGAATAAGCCATTCAGCTGATTAAGCCTGCTGTGTCATTCAATGAATTCATAGCAGATCTGGCAATCCTCAACTCCACTTGCCTGCCTTGACCCCATAACCCTTGATTTCTTTATTGATTAAAGATCTGTCTGTTTTAGCCTTGATAATATGCAAAGATTGAGCCTTGACAGCCCTCTGTGGTAAAGAATTCTACAAAATCACAACCCACTGAAAGAAGAAATTCCTCCTCATCTCTGTCTTAAATAGGTGAACCCTTACTCTGAGATTTTGGAGTCTGATCCTTGAGTGTCCCACAAAGGGAAACAACTTGTCTGCACCTATTCTGTTAAGCGCCTACAAACCTTACATTATGAATAAATCCAATCAAAATGAATAACTCGATGAGAAAGATGACTGTGACTAACAAAGGTGGTCAAGGAGCGTATTCAATCAAAAACGAAGGGATATAAAGCAGCAAAAAACAGTGGTAGGCCGGAGGACTTGCAAATTTTTAGGAACCAGCTGGAATAACTGAAAAGCTATAGAAAAGGGAAAAAAAATTATGAATGTAAATTGACAAATACAAAACCAAAACAGTAAGAGCTTCTATGATTATATAAAAAGAGATTAGCTGAAATACATATGATTTATTATTGTCACATGTGAAAGTGAAAAGTATTGTTTATTTTGTGCTATCCATACAAATCAAGTATATAAATAAGTCAAGATAATACAACAGAATGCAGAAGAATATTACAGCTACAGGGAAGGTGCAGAGAAAGATTTACTCTAATATGAGAGGTTTGTTCATAAGAGTGATTTGATTTATTGCCACGTGTACCGAAATATAGTGTTTTGCATGCTCTACAGGCAGATCATACAATACAAAGTGCATTAGGTAGCAGAACAGACTGTTCCAGCCACAAGAAAGGTGCAAAGCGAGAGAGATCAGCATTAATATTTAAATAGTTCATTCAAAAGTCTCATAATAGCTGGGAAAAAGCCGTTTTTTAATCTGTTTGTATGTGTATTCAAACCTCTAAATCTTCTGTCTGACAGAAGAGTGTGGAAGAGAATTTATTTGTATCGAACCTTTGGAGGATGCAGCTGGGAATTAATAATGAGTTAGGAAAATGGCACATAACTTAAATACTTTGCTTTGGTCTTCATGGTGGAGGATGAGATAAATTTTCCAAAGATAACAGCTAAGTGATGTTCTAAGAGGAAAGATCTTGTTATAGTCTCTATCATGGAGAATAAAGTATTTAACAAGCTAAAGGTAGACAGGTTGCCAGGATCTGATGGCCTGCATCCAAGCGTTTTAAAGGAAGTGTCTGCAGAAATAATGGAGACCTTGGTTCAAATATTCCAGGATTGGAAAGCATGTAATATAACACCCTTGTTTAAGAAGGAAGAACAAAGTTGAAAATCGCATTGCACCAGGTTATAGTCCAGCAAGTTTATTTGAAAGTACAAACTTTCGGAGACAGAAAGCAGGAAATTATCGCCTAACTTCTGTCATTGGGAAAATGCTGTAGTCCATTATAAGGAAGTAATAGCA
Organism: Chiloscyllium plagiosum; assembly: GCF_004010195.1. NCBI lineage: Eukaryota > Metazoa > Chordata > Chondrichthyes > Orectolobiformes > Hemiscylliidae > Chiloscyllium > Chiloscyllium plagiosum. The sequence goes on from NC_057741.1 coordinate 4,404,655, forward strand.
GGACATTTAGAAGAGCTTAACTCAATCAAGGGATGTCAATGTGATTTTGTGAAAAGGAATGCACGATTAAAAATTTACTGCAGTTTTTTGAAGATATAAAAGGCAGAGTTAATAAAGGTGCGGATGTGGTGTATTTGAATTCACTGAAGGCATTTGATAAGATGCCACATAAAAGTACAGGTTTTGGAGGTTTGGATTAGGAATTGGCTGGATGGAAGAAGACAGAGGGTAGTAGTTGATGGCAAAGTTTCTTCATGGTGTGCCGTCACTAGCGGTGTTCCGCAAGGATCTGTTTTGGGACCATTGCTGTTTGTCATTTTTATAAATGACCTGGAAGAGGGGTTAGAAGGTTGGGTGAGAAAGTTTGCGGATGATACGAAAGTCGGAGAAGTTGTTGACAGTGAGGAAGGATGTGGCAGGTTACAGCAGGATATAGAGAAGCTGCAGAGCTGGGCAGAAAGGTGGCAAATGGAATCCAATGTAGCTAAGTGTGAGGGGATTCACTTTGGGAAGAATAACAAAAAGATGGGGTACTGGGCTAATGGTCGGATACTTGGTAGTGTGGATGAGCAGAGGGATCTTGGTGTCCATGTACACAGATCTCTGAAAGTTGCCACCCAGGTAAATAGTGCGGTGAGGAAGGCATATGGCGTACTGGCTTTTATTGGTAGAGGAATTGAGTTCCGGACTCCTGAGGTCATGATGCAGTTGTATAAAACTCTGGTGCGGCAGCATCTGGAATATTGTGTGCAGTTTTAGTCGCCATACTATAGGAAGGATGTGGAGGCACTGGAACGGATGCAGAGGAGGTTTACCAGGATGTTGCCTGGTATGGAAAGAAGATCGTATGAGGAAAGACTGAGACACCTGGGGCTGTTTTCATTAGAGAAAAGAAGGTTTAAGGGTGACTTGATTGAGGTGTACAAGATGATTAGGGGGTTAGATAGGGCCGACAGTATGAACCTTTTCCCGCGTATTGAGGCGGGTATTACAAGGGGGCATAGCTTTAAATTAAGGAGGGGTAGATATAGGACTGAAGTTAGGGGTAGGTTCTTCACTCAGCGAGTCGTAAGTTCATGGAATGCCCTGCCAGTAGCAGTGGTGGACTCTCCCTCTTTATGGGCATTTAAGCGGGCATTGGATAGGTATATGGAGGATAGTGGGTTAGTGTAGGTTAGGTGGGCTTGGATCGGCGCAACATCGAGGGCCAAAGGGCCTGTACTGCGCTGTATTCTTCTATGTACATTGCATAAGTAAGCTCATGGTATTGGGATAAAATATTAGCATGGATCAAGGGTTGGTTAACACACAGGAGACAGAGTGTTGGGATTAATATATCTTTTTCAGTTTGGAAAGGAGTAACAAGTGGAGTGCCTCAAGGATCAGTCCTAGAACATTAGTTATTTATGAGCTGTATTATGACTTGAAGAAGGGGGCAGAGGGTTATGTATTCAAATTTACTAATAGTGTAATAATAGGTGGGTGGGCATGTTGTGATGAGGATGTAAGAAGTCTGCAAGGGCATGTAAAAAGTTTGAATTAGTGGGCAAAAATCTGACAGATGGAGTTTGATATAGGAAAGTAAGCATTCATGCTCTCTGCTGAGAAGAATCAATGGCAGGCTATTATTTCAATGGAAGAGAGCCCAAAAATGTGCAGTGCAAAGGGATCTGGGTGCTCTTGTGCATAAAACGCAGGAATTTAGATGCAGGTGCAGCAGCTAATCAAGAAGGTAAATGGAAGTTTTACCTGTATTTCTAAAGGTTTGGAGATTTTTATTGTATTTTTTAATTCATTCGTGGGATTTCAGCACTGCTGGCTATGTCAGCATTAATTGCCCAGAGAGCAGTTAAGAGTTGACCACATTGCTGTGGGTCTGGGTGTCACATGTAAGACAGACGAAGTAAGGATGGCAGTTTCCTTCCGAAATGACATTAGTGGACTAATCTGACTATCAGTAATGTTTTCATGGTTGTCATTGGATTGCTAATTCTAGACTTGTATTAAATTAATGTTTTAACATCTGCCATTGTGGGATTTGAACCCATGTCCCCAAAACCTGTGTCTCTGGATTGTTAATCTAGTGACAATACTAGTTCATCACCTCTCCCTATCTTAACAAAGCTGGCCCACCACCTTTCCCTTTGTGCCTGTCCTTCCAAACATCGCATACCCTTGAATATTTAATTCCCAGCTTTGGTCTCCATTTAACCATGCCTTTATGATGGCTATAAGGTTATACCCATTAACCTCAATTTGTGCTATTTATTTATTTTGTTCCAAATATTACACACATTTAAATAAAGAGCCATTAATTTTGCTTTTTTAGACAATTTTTTCCCCCATTACATCCCTATTTGCTGCTGTCTTTATATTCTTAATACCTTCCTGTCTCATTCTAGGGTTTGTTATTTAAAAAGCTGCCTTGCAATACAGCCATGTATCCTTTGATTTGTTAATTAAGTTACCCATCTTCTGACTTCTGCCCTGCTATCTTTAGTTTAAAGCCTTCTCCATAGGCCTAGTTATTCATTTCACCATGACATCAGTCTCAGTACACATCAGAAGAAGCTTGTTCAACCAGGATAGCTCCTTTCTACTCCAGTACTGGTGAAATTATTCCACATCAATCTTTGAGCTATGCATTTAACTCATAGAATCATAGGACCTCTACAATGTGGAAACAGGCCACTCGGCCCATTGGGTCCACACTACCCCTCCGAAGAGCATCCCAACAAACCCATACTCCTCCTCAATCCCTGTAACCCTGCATTTCCTTTGGCTAATCCATCTAACTTGCACATTGAGGGACCCTATGGACAATTTAGCATGGCCAATTCACCTAACGTGCACATCTTTGGATTGTGGGAGGAAACTGAAGCACCTGGAAGAAACCCATGCAGATATGGGGAGAATGTGCAAACTCCACACAGACATTCGTCCAAGGGGGGAATTGAACCCAGGTCCCTGGTGCTGTGAAGCAGCAGTGCTAACTGCTGAGCCACTGTGCCATCCTTGACTTAACCCTGTGCCAGTTTGCCTGTGGCATAGGTAGCAATACCATCTTTGGAGGTTCTGATTTTTAGATTAACACTAATTGTTCAAAACCTTGCAGCAGGACCCCATTTTTAGTCCTATAAATGTCATAGGTTCCAACATGGAGAACAACGACTAGATCCCTCTCCGCCCATTCAAAGTTCTTCCCCAGCTCTACAGAACTGTCTTTAAGTCTGCTATCAGGCAGGCAACACAGCCTTTAGGACTCTCACTCACATGTGCAATGTAATATTAACAAACAGATTCCTTTCAATTATGTAGATTGGAAAGTATCCCAATGTTCTACCAAGCATCTTATACAGTCACCAATCCATTCTGAGGAGGTAAATATGGAACTTGAGTCAAGAAGCATTGCACTTGTTTCATCCCAAATCTTTGATAATATTTGGAATAATTTTCCTCAACGGAGTTCAATTGCTGTTTGATGGCAGAGCTGATGCCTTGCTGAGACTGAATATTAGTGAAAGGACTATGATCCCATCACTGAATATAAAGCCATAATTTCCCGAACAAGTACTTCTTTTTTCTTCTCCAGAAATGTCTCTCCTCTCCGTACTATGTTAGTTCTACACAGATGCATTCAACCTCCTCTTGAATATCTGCAAAGTCTGTTTTGTGCTATTTCTGGCTCACCATTCTTATTTGCTTTTATTCCAGTACTTTTTTCTCTTTTTGTGCATGCTTTTTCACCTGATGTTTGCATCCTCTATCATCTTTTTACATTGCATTTGTTTTCCCTTGAACACAAATTAAACTTGTCTGCATTCAATCATGGCCTGTCTTAATTTTGTTGCTTGGTATGTTGAATTTTCTTCTAATTTTATTTAATTTCTTCTTATTCCTTCACATGGATAACTACTCATGCTACGTTCACCTCTTTTCAAGATCTATAATAGAATTAATTATGCTGAAAGCTTCCAGTTTCTGCTTTCTTGATATTGTCCGTCTGATTCTTGCTTTCCAAAACTTTGTTAACTTGCCACTGAAAGTGGGGTGCCTAATGACATGTGACAAACTCACTGATTCCTTTAATTGTGTGGATCATTCTTCTTACTACTCTGCTTCCTGTAAGGGTATCATTCTATTTTTCTATTTGTGTTGCTCATGATGTCATGATGCTATCTTCCATTCTATTTTCCTCTATGATTCCTTTTATACCATAGTGGGCAGAAGCCTAAATTAAGCTTTATTGAAAGATCATCAGCTTGAAGCTTTAACTCTATTTCTTACTCTAGGGGTGCTGCTAAAACTACTGAATACTTCGAGCATTTTCTCTTTTTACCGTAAATTGATATTGTCTAATTTTGTATGCTTTCATTTGTTACACTGTTCCAAAAAATACAATCTCAGGAAACTGTGTAATATCGAAGAGGCATATTATGGTTGTCTAGCCTTAAAGTTAATGTAAATAAATATAAATCTTAATTTACCATTTCTGTTCTGAAGAAAGGTCACTCGACCTGAAATGTTAACTCGGACTTCTTTCCACAGTTGCTGCCAGACCTCCTGAGCATTTCCAGCAATTTCTATTTTTACTATTTTATTGTTTGCATCGTTAAGTGTATGGGATCTATCCAAGCCTTTTTAGGACTTTTGATAAATTGTATAAGAGGCTTGAGCAAATGTTTAATCACAATGTTGCTCAAAGTAGATGCAATTTTCATATATTACATTATAACTAAAAATTTGTCCTTTTTCTTTATCTTAGAATGTATTTTGTCAGTCAACCGAATTTCTATGTATTATCTGGACACTCTATCATTCCATAAGCGAGCATCCCCTTTTATGATAAAATTCTGTAATAAAAGTGAAAATGTAACTGGTTTGGCTGATACGAGTCTTAAAAATTACTCTGTTGCAGGCAGCTTAACCTTTTAAGCACAGCTACACCAGCTATTAGTGCCTGGCTTATTCCAGTTGATCAGCTGAAATCCTCCTTGAATAAATTGGAAATGGAACGAACCCTGCGTGTATGTGCTGTAATGGGCTGCATCATGACAGAAGCTCTAGAGGTAATAATAAGATGTGTTCTTCCTCAATAAATAAAGTAACTTTCATTTACATCTTCAACATGATACTGAACTTGGTCCAGGTTAATTATAGGCAAAAATACACCGTGAGTGCTTCTTTGAAACAAGCTAGTTGCAATGTTATATTCTTATGTACTGGTAGATTGCTTTTTACAATCTATATTAATCACTGGTGGTAGGTGGTAATGCATGTAAGCTTTCAATAAACATTAAACCAGATGGAAATATAAACTATAGGGAGGACCCACATGCTGTGGAGAGATGTGGACAGGTGAAGTGAGTGGGCAACAAAATAGCAGATGGGGTAATGTGGGAAAATATGGAGTTGTTCACTTTTGTCTTCAGAGTAGAACACTTTTTTAAAAGTATAAAACTTGGTGTTGATGTTCAGAGAGACTGTGATGTGAAATCCAAAGGTAGCCCGCAAGTAAAGCGAATAAGTGGGAAAACAAATAGCTCGCTAGCCTTTAATGCAAGGCAATTGTAATCCAGGAAAAAAGAAGTATTGCTTCAGTTGTACAGGGCTTTGGTGATAATATATCTGGACTACTGTACACAATGTTGCTGTCTACATTTAGGGAATTGTCCTTGCATTAGAGATAGAATTGCAGTGGTTCACTAGATTGGTTCCTGATATGAGAGTGCTGTCCTATGATAAGCTGACTAAATTGGTTCTGCACTCTTGGGAGCTTAGAAGGATGAGAGGTGATTTCATTAGAACATGGAAGGGCATCAACAGGACAGATACTGAAAGGTTGTTTTTGCTGGCTGGACAAAGCACTAGATACAAGTGAAAATTTAGAAAATGAGATGACATGTGTTCACTGAAATTGTGGTAAATCTCTGGAATTTTCTGCTTCTAAGGGCTGTGGATGCTTCAAAATTGAATACCTGTACGGCTAAGAGGCAGAATTTGGTTTCTTGGAAAATGAGGAGATAGGTGAACAAGCAGGAAAGTAATTTTGAATATCAAGGTCAACCATGATCATATTGAATGGTGGAACAAGCTTGATGAGTTGAAGTCTGTTTCTGCCAGTTGGATAAAGGATTGATATTTACTTTGACTCCTCTGACTGATGGAAAACGAGACTGTTGAGGTATAAATAGAATCAAGGTTTAAGGCAGTTAACTGCTCCTAAAGCATGCTAAAGTTAGAAATTCACTGTTCTATTTTTAGTGGCGGCATTATGATTTGTGACTTTGCTGCATTAACTAAGATTATGATGGATAATATTTTCATGAATCTGCTCTGTACTTTACCCAACTTCGATGTGCAAAACTTGACGTTGCACTTCACATGGGATCTGATTCAGCCTCTTTGTGACTGAAGCATCATTTCCTGACTTTTGAGTTCCAGTATCCTTCAGATTAAAGACAGCATTTCATTAGCATTGACTTTTATGCCTGTGTTACAGCTTTGTGAGTTGTTACTGCATCACCATTAGAAAATATTTGAATCTGTCGTTCTCAGATTCAGTGTGGCTGACTTCTCATTTCTCCATATTGAAATGCATCTGCTGTTACTTCAGTGTCCCTTTTGATCATCTCTTCATTCACAGAATTTATTGTGTCTCATTGTAAAATTTTCATGTGTTTCATTGAGCAAGAATTAGACTTATTTGCAGCCAAGTTTGTTGTGCAGATTATTTTGTTACTCAATATGACCACACTATATCATTTTTACTGTTGAGATATGGCAAAGATCAAACTGTGTTATTGTTTGATAAGGAAATTCTACAGTATGCTGTCCATTAGATTGAGCATAGGCACCAGTCTTGATTAAACTATCAATCTAGCAATGTTTTGGATACTTAATTTCCTCTGATCACCTAATTCTTCTATTTCCTTATTGATTTATTTACTTCCAGTGGAAGAGTGTGCACTTTCCATTGAAGAGCAAGTACAATAGAGTGACCAAATTAGCTCGGTATCTACAGGAAAACCCTTCCTGTTTATTGTGCAATATACTCCATCGGTACTTGCAGCAGGCTGACTATTCTGTCATTGAGGATGCCACAATGGTAAGTATTTTCAACGTATGCGACGAGCAACTCAGCATTAAGTGTGTGGCAATTGCCTGACTAAGTAATTACAAAATACCCTTATTATTGGTTGTTGAAATTAGTTTATTAACAAAAATAACTTTATGCATAGTGCTTAGATCTTTCTGAACCCTTGTGGTTCTTTTGTTCTTTTGCTACCATGAGTATGGGCTTAATCCATGAAATATGTGCAAAAAAGAATCATTCATCAAAGAGAAGGCCCTTGGCCCATTATGCCTACTCAACAGTTGAAAACCATCTAATAAAGCCCAGTCATTCTATTCTTTTACCATAATACTGCATGTCCTCTTTTCGGCTATATAGGCCAGATTCTGTACAACTTGGTGTCACATTTGATCATACGATAAGCTTCCGACGTCTCATTCTTGCCATCTCCAAAACTACTAATTTACAGTTCTGCTGCTGCTGAAATTCTAACGCATGTTTTCATTGTCTCTAGATGCGATTTTTAAATCACACTTTGGCTGCTCTCCTCCCTTTTATCCTCTGTACACATGAGGTCAAAAAATCAAGTTCTGTTCCTTTACCACTTGTTTTCTCACTGACCTACAATATTCCAGTCAAGCAGCGTCTCAACTTCAACATGCTCATTCTTGTTTTCAGATCCTTCCATGGCTCATCTCTCTATATCACTGTAATCTCCTTCAATCCAACATCCAGCAAAGAAATGTGTTCCTTGTGTTCTTACTACTTGTTTATTCTCATTCATAATTATTGCACTGTTGGTGGCTGCGCTTTCATTTGTCTCGGCGCAAAGTTCTGGATTTTCCTCCTTCCATCTCTCTGCCTCTCTATCTTCCTTTTCACTTTTAAAGTTATTCTTAACCATGATTTTGCCATCTGATCTAATGTGACTTGATGTATTTTGTTTTACTATTGTAATACACCCTAGGATGATTTATTACAAGAAAGCTGCTATATTAATACAAGCCATTGCATGTATCCAATTAATTTCAATTCTATCAGCAGTTCAGAGGAGATGCTATACCACATTGAGCAGGCCACCTGGCTTGCCCTGGAGCTTCCATGCAGGCTTAGGGTTGGGGGATACAGGTCTGTTAGGTTAATGTGGGAGGGGCTTTCTAACCGTGTGCCCATTGTGGGTTCTCAGAAATGACCAGAATGGGGTTGCTACAGGTGTGTGTGTGTGTGTGTGTGTGTGTGTGTGTGTGTGTGGAGAAGGAGAGTGTGAGAGAGAGGGAGAGTGTGTGAGAGAGAGATAGGTAGAGTTTTTACAAGCAACCTTTCAGTAAAATGGATTAAGTAAACAATTATAGAATTGTGCCATCATGTTGCACAGATGTCAGACAGATGGTCTATTTTCATGTGCTAGTTAAATAAATAGAACAGTTAGAGCCACTCCCTGTGCTTTCCTCATTGTTTTTCGATTATCTTCCCCTTTAAGTATTTGTCCAGGCCTCTCTCAAAAATTACTGTTGAATTTGCTTGGCTGAATTTTCATGTAATTTATTCAGATCATAAACTTGCTAATTTAAAATCCACTATCTTAAATCTTTGCCCTCTGATTAGTGAGACAGTTTTGCCCAACTAATCTTCTCAAAACTCCTCTTAATTTAAAACACCTTTGTTAAATTTATGCTTATCCCTTCCTTGCTCCAAAATAAAAAGCCCAAGCTTGTCTAGTCTCTTCAGGTAAAGAATATTTTTTTATTCTGTGTACCATTCTAATAACTCCTCTGCACCCTCTCCAAGGCTTGAAATTGGGATTTTAAAAATCCATTTATATGCATAATTCAAATAAAAACTGTGTATAATTACAAATAATTGTATTTATTTTTTACAGAACAATGGTCTTCCTGCCCTTGTCACTCTAAAGAAGGGTTTGGTGGCATTAGCAAGACAGTGGATGAAGTTTATAGTGGTCAGTCCAGCTTTCAAAGGAGTTAGTTTACAACTTAAACCAGCGCAACTTCCAAAACTGCAACCAGCATCACATGTTGATCGTCAAGCTGGTGGCTTGGACAATGGAGGAGCCATCCAAAGTGATACAAGTGCTGACGGAGCAGAATTTGAATTTGATGCTGGTAATCAGAAATGCATTTTGATCTAATAAATGCTCTTTTCACAATCCATTTCCCATTGATGAAGGGAATGTGTTCTTAAAAACTCTTTTATCCAAATGGTCAGGCAAGCAGTTAGTAATTGAAAGGCAAGAGATTAAAATGGAAGTGGTTGAGCAGGAAGAAATTTGAGCCCTGAGAAGGATCAAAAAAACTTGGCAGGGTTGGGGACTCTGAGGTCCAGTCAAATTTCACAATAGGATGACTTATCTAATTTTGTTTTACAAATACATAGGAATAGCAGTGGCCACAGGCCGTCACTAGAAAATCTTGGGATGATTACTGGTAATCAGGAGCAATGAGGGAGCAAGAACCTGCATGCTGAAGTAGGGACAGAGAGAAAGACTTCATTCCAAGAGAGAAGAATGCGTGAGATCAGGATCAGTGTAAAGAGGTCTACAAGGAATAGAGAGAGATTTGCAGCTTTGTCTTGCCAACTTCCTTGGCGAGCCTACAGTATTCCTGCTGTTCTAACCACATAGAAAATACTGTCAAAGTATGTTTACCTTCCCAAGCCAGCAGTTCAAAGCAACCCTTTGCTACTTCTTACCTAAGCCCAAGAAAACTATGACAACTATTTAAATCACCCGCCCTTTAACACAAAAGCAAAGTTTTGTGGATGCTAGAAATCTGAAATTAAAAACAAGAAGTTCTGGAAATACTTAACAAATTAGACTGTATCTATGGAAAGCAAAGCTGTTAATTATCGACACTTATACTGCAGGTACCTGATATAAACTTAGAGGTCCCTCTTCCTTAGATGGGCACTCAGACAGCATGACTGATGTGTGGACAGCAGATGCAAGACCAATTCCCTGCCTTAAATTTTTTTATGCTTTCTTCCCATCTTAGTACATCAGGCATAAGAACCATTTAGTCCATCGAGGTTCACTTTCAATAAGATCATAGCTGCTCTGATTATCCTCAACTCAACATTTCTGCCTTTTTCCCAAAGTCTTTGGTTCCTTTCACTGAAAGTTTTGTCTGTCTCAACTGTGAATATACTTAATGACCCAACCTGAGGGTTTGAGGTTGGTCATATTGTCATGAAATATCATAATTTGAAATGCAAGTGGGTGCATCTTTCACCACCATGTATTCCTTTGAAATAAAATAGCCATAAAACAATAAACAACAACCTTTGAGTACCTGTGTTCCTGATTGATACTTTGACGAATAGTATATTATTTTAAATTAACGTGAGTTTCGGCATATATTAGAATAGAAAATAACTTTAAACTATTGGAATAGACTCAACTAGGACATTTGCAGATAGGATCAGGAGTAAGTTTTGAAGTTCCACATTGGGTTAGATTTCAAAGATATTGGACTGGAAACTGAAATAAGCTGTTCTTTTTCGAGATAACTGTGGAGATCAAACTTTAAAATATTGAGTACAGTTCAAACATTTATATTCCAAAAGACTTATAAGGAAAAGGAGAACGTGTGGACGAAACTTGAAGTTTAAAATAATTTTCCTAGCCGTCAGGTCTCCAGAAGTGGCCAATTAAGTTGTAGTTGCTATTGGAATGTAGGAAATGCAGCAACTAATTTCATGTAACAAATTCACACAAACAGCAGTGTGGTAATGGCAGATATTTAGTTTTTAAACTGTTGCATGAGGGATAACTTTCCTGTTCTTTGAAATAGTACCACAGGATCTTTATCTCCCCCTGACCAGACATAGAGTTGCTGTTTAGTGTTTCATCTGAAAGACAGCATCTCCAATAGTGCAGTCCTCCCTCAGTCCTACATTGTAAGAAATATACTGCCTCAAGTTCTGGAGTGGGGGTTTGAATCATGAATGTATTGTGATTCCAAATAAGTCTTAAAAGAGCAGTCGGGCTAACATAGGTTTCAAGCTGGTGAGAGAAATGTAACCTTGGTGGGAAGTGGGTACAGTAGCAGAGATAGTGAGTTTGAGGTATCAGAGAAAAGATGTTGGTACTTATGCTGACTACAGTGCTGGACATTCTTACAGACATTCTGACTGAGATAGATTTTTAATCAGTAAAGGAATGAGGGTTGTGGACAAAAGACAGGAAAGTTGAGTTGAGGATAATCAGATTAGCCATGATCTCATTAAAAGATGGAACAGACTCAATGGGCTGAATGGCTACTATGCCTGATGTGCTAAGATGGGGAGGAAATCATAAAAAATGTGCAGTCTGTTCTAACCTAGGTTCCAATCTTTGATCAGGCCGACATGGTCTGGTATCTTGGCCTCCTCTTCTAGTCGTGGGAAGGAGAAAATCCCACCTCTGCATCATCCCATCCAGTGTGCGGTCTGGATTTCTGCCTGAAAAGCAGGCACCAATCTTTCCCTATTTGCCACTTTCAGGACAAGTGTAAAATACCATCTATAGCAGCTCCAGACGGGCAATGCACCATGGATTTGTAAAGATGGCCTGGGTACAGGGTGTTCTGGTGAGGTCTGGGGTATGCGTTGAGTGGTAGGTTGTTCTGCAAATAGCTCATGACATAGTGGGGCCAGAATTGGGCCTGACAGGTGCTGTTGGGGCATGGTAGGTAATTTATGTTGTGTATTTGATGAGATATGGTGAAAGAATTCATTAGGCCTTGCAGTGAAAAACCTTCCAAAAGCTCAGTGCAACTTTAACTCAGCCGAGAAAACGCAAAGGTTTCAGCCCTTCCTGCTCCTAGTAGTTAATTACAATTGGAGGGCACTAAATTTGGAGGAAAGCAGGATTTGTATGTTTTCGTTTAATATCTCTCAACCAACCTGCTTTTAGTCTACAGTTCTCTGGTTCTCAGACAGTTACTATTCCATTTAAATGTTTTACTTCTGACTAAAAGAAATTGTTGCAATATACAGTGCCGCAGAGTTCTACAATATTGTCAGGATTAGTGTTTTTGTTGTCATATCAGAGTAAAAAACGTCAGTGCTCAGAGAATAAAATGCATGTTTGCAAATAAAATGCCTATTTTTCATTATAGCCTGACCATTTAACTTGATGTATGTTGGATAGTTACACTTTTTAAATTGAATGTTTTATCATTGATTCTTGTCCTTTATTGTAGCCACAGTAAGTGAACACACCATGCTCTTAGAGAGTAGTCGTCCACCAGCGGGTGGAATTTCCTCTGGACCAGTAACCGGCTCTGACATCATGAGAAAGTTATCCAAAACAAATGCTCATGCACACGAATCCACACTTAAAATAAAAGTAGGTGAAAACAAAACACTTGTGAAATCATAACTTGTATGTGGATACCATAGATTTATTTATCTATTGTGACTTGTGATGACCTCTTAAATTATTTGCCTGCAATTTTACAGACGCATTGTGAATATTTTCATCAGATTGGAATACTGTACCTTACCAATAGCTAATATATTATAAAAGCTGCCTAAAATAGTGTTTCAGTGCTGCTTAATAAATGAGAAATAGTCTGCATTAATTATTTTGAAGTTCTACATACAATTTGATAATTGCACCTGTACACTAATTTTGAACATTTTCTATTATTTTCCTAATTTTCTGTCATTTATACATTATAAGACTACAATTAGGTAAAGAATCGAGGACAAATCTGCAGTTTGCAAATTTATTTTGGTTGCAGGTATTTTGTCTAGAGTGGAAGGCTTTCTTCCACTCTTAGAATAGTTAGATTATAAATGGAAGGCACTAAATTTGAAGAAAAGCAAGATTTCTTTTTTTTAAAATATTTCACAACCAACCTGCCTTTAGTCCACAGTTCTCTGGTTCTCACATTTAAATATTCTACTTCTGACCAAAAGAAATTGTTGCAATATACAATGGTGCAGAGTTATACAATGCTGTAAGGATTAGTTATTAGGGATCAGTACTAATGCTTAAGCAATATAATACATAATCTATGAATTGATCATACCTCTCATGAGCAACATAACCACTCTTACACTGCGCGTAATAAGACTTATATGTAGAAATATTAACACTGATTTTGCTGTAATGATTGTTTGTCACTATCAGCATTTGCCATGGTTACTCCAGTGAAACTAGAAGCAATCTTTGAAATTAACATGAATGGGGTGAAATCCAAAAATTGCTATGGTTGTATACATCTCCAGAGAGCTGAGGCACCCAGATTGCAGGCAATGGGAAATGTTATGAATTAACATGCACTTCAATGCTTTGGTATTAGTTTTACTGTAAGAAGTCTTGAAAGATTTGCACCTTTTTTGAATGACGTGTAATTGCACACTAGTAGAGCACACTACTTTCAAAGTTACTGCTAGACAAAATCATTGCCCCTAAGAAACTGACTTTATATTTGAGGACTGTCCAATTCGTACGTATTGAAAAAGTGCACATTTTGAAAAAAATTTAAACATTTATCTAAATTTATTCTCTAATTTGTACATTAATCCAATCAGAATCATTTGTTTCACTAGCTAGGTATATTAATTCAAAGCTATTAAGTGGAATTTATTTCCTTGCTTGTTCTATTCTTTAATGTAATTGGCTGCTCGCTTGCATGCATGCTGGCATCACTGTAAAGGCATTCATTTGATTTGACATCAGATTTAAATTGCCATCAGGAAAGAGGTAAACCATATCACCGATTACTAGATCGTTGTCAGCACCTTCCTTTATTTTGTTTTAAAATGATTTTATTGTCATACATATCTTGAAGATACAGTGAAAAGTGTTTTGTCATCACAATCTGGCACTATTTTGAGCTACGAAAAGTATAATAAGAAATTATAGAATGAGAGTAAATCTTCTGCTCAAATTGGATCTCAAGCATGGCTCTTAGGCTTCTGCAGAGTCACTGGAAGGTGTTCTGGGCCTTGAGGAGTCCCACTCCAGGAACAGCAAAAATGATGCTGATGGCCCAGGAGACCCAGCTCTGCTGCCGCCTGACACTGGCAAAGTCCAAGTTCCGGACCTTCCGCTGCCAGGCGTCTCCGTTCCAGGCACCACCACCAAACATCTAGACTCTGGACGTACCACCACCAAAGGTCCCACTGCTGCCAAGAGTCCGTGCTCTACAGCTTCATGGTGAAGTTCATTTTGTAATGAATTCTGTGTCTTATGACTCTGCTCCACAGCTACCTGATGAAGAAGCAGTGCTCTGAAAGCTAGTACTTCCAAATAAACCAATAATATAACCTGGTGTTGTGATTTTTAACTTTGTCCACTCTAGTCCAACACCGGCAACTCCATATCATCATTTTACTACTGACTAAAATTCATGCTTTTTGGAAATTGAGCTTTCCGACTTAAAAACTGAAGTTGACAGTTTGATTTAAATCCTTAGGCACTTGAGACAATGCTGTGGCTTTGAGGTTATTTTGGCTGTTCTATTGTTTGATGAAAGATTTTAAGGTAGAGAGCCGAGCAATCCACCAAAATCACTAGAGTGAACACTTGTGAAGGCTGTGGGTTTTTTTTTTCAAGTTGGAACAATAGAGGCAGTCTGAATGGATGAGGCTGAGGTCTCACAGAACCAGGATTTTTAGTTTTTCCAACAGCTGTTGTCTCCGGGGTCTTAGCACTATTGGAAGGTCTCTCCTGGCTGCTACACTCTGTCTTTAAGTTTTCTCTGGATACTTTTCCTTCCGGGTTGCTGGAGTTGCATGTGAGACAATTCTGTTTTCTGAATTTGCCTTATGCCAAGGATGTGTGCCTGGGTCGTTACTATATAGGCTCAGTTACTGTTTAGTAGCAAAATATTCTATTATTCTGTTACGTTTTCCAATAGAGTTGCTGTTTGAAATTCCTTTCTTTCGTATTTAAGAATGGTGTTTGCTTAACGTCAAGTAGCTACCCAATCAAACTGTATCTGGAACATAACACCTCCCACAGTACCACCTCCTAAATATATTTTAAGGGGTCTGGTCCATAACAGACTCAAAATATTGAGATGACTTCTTGTTTTCTTTGCAGGGTGTCCACCCTTACCAGTCCCTCAGCTACACCAGCGGTGATACAGTAGCAGATTCACCAGCCCATGTCAGTCGTGCAGGATTACCAACAAGAGACAGTCCGAGAAAGGAAAGTCTACTGAGCTACCTGACTGGGAGCTTCCCTAGTCTTCACAATCTCCTTGAAGGAACTCCACAACGTGGTGCATCAGGAATTAAAAGCAGTTCACTTTCACGGCCAGGTACAACTCACAGTATTTGCATAAGTCCACTTCGGCGGTTGGTGTCTTTGCAACAAGACGTTTGGATTACTGAAACATTTTCTTTGTTTTCCTTTATGCAACCTAATGCTATTTGATGAGGAAAAACTTATTTCCTTGGAGAATGGCGAATCTTCGAATTCTCTACCCTGCAATGCTTTGAAGATTTAGTCATTGAGAATACTCAAGATAGACTTTTAGATTTCAAATAAAAACAAAGGATATGGTGATACTGCCAGACTCAATTTGATAAATGTTTAGTAAGTTGGTAAGAGTCTGTTAAAGTCTTTTACCGATCCAAAACAACAGTCAGTCAAATGATTCCTTTGTGCAAACCAATCTTAATCTTCCCTTGCATGCAAGAAAAAGTATCTATTCACATTATAGGTAACAACTCCAACAAGTGATTCAAAATACAGTCTTCTTATTACACAAACATGGGAAAATCTCTACGTGACTATTTAGCAAGCATGAAGTACAAAATTGCGAAAACGGGCCTGACTGATATGAAGTGAATATTGGTGCAGTTCACTGGGACTGCCTGTTCTTCCCCACGCAGTCTTCTTTCCAATGGATCCTTGCCAAAAGATGTCTGCTTGTTTATGCTGCAATCTCTTGCTTACTAGCTATTAACAGTACTAAATTTTTAAATCTCAAGCTACTCCATCCTTCATGCTGGCTTCCAAAACATTTTATTTTTCCAAAAGACTATTTGCCAATCTCTCCTCTTGTACAGAAAACTGTTTGATATTTATTGCAAATTGTTCTGTAAGTGCAAGACCTTCAATAAAATTTGTGCTTTCATTAGCTGTACCACATTCTGTAGTACCAAGTGGCTATTCAAAAAGGGGGACGCTTCCTTTGCTTTACTTTGCTAAAATAATAGTGGAAGACTACAGAGGTTGCAAAGTTGCTTCTATCTACCAGAATTGAAATACTTTCCACAAGACATGGAACTTTATATCATACTTCCCAAAATCTTATGTGAAAACACATCTTCGTGATAAATGTAGAAATAAGAGGAGGATACAAGATATACAACTTCCTTCTTAGTTAGAATCTTTATCTTTTACCAGTTTGAATTCCTAGTTCCTTCCACAATTAAACTCTCCTCTCAAACTGAAATGGAATATTGATATTCTGTGGTTGTGACTGTGTAAGTAGCCTAGTTACATTTTAGAATGAGAAAACATTTTCAGGGAAATCCTGTTGAATTGCTGTTGGTGCATGTTTTAACAGTGCAAACTTCAAACTGGTCGAATCACAGGAGATAGGAAACAAAAGTGTTTGGGTTTGTCCAGCAGGGGGGTGGCCATTCATACTTCATGTCCTTAAAACTAACTGATATAATGCTGTTTTGCTTAAATTATTGTTCCTTCATTGGAATGCTTCTCATTCAGTATTGTGCAGGAATGGTGATACTTTATAACTTAGGATAGGATGATTTTTTTCTTTTGACATTTGAATGGAAATTTAGCATATCACCTCTTAAAAATATCAGCATTTACAAAGTTTTTTGAGCCTGATATATAAATTATTAAGACTGTGTTCTATTGGTGGTTGGATCTGTTTAGAAATTGTCTCAGTATTTCAAAAGCAGTTGATTACCTTTAGTCAAGGTAAACAATTGAGATTGTATATTGTCAGGTAATTTAGTGACAATAGAATCTGTGTGAAGGATTTAAAGTCTTGAATAAGTTCTGGTGGCTATCTTTCAGTAACAGAAGATTGACTTCATGTAAACATATAAACCTTATATTACTTCAGATTTAATGTTACCTCAGGACTTTATTATAAATAGGCTAATTTTATGAATTAAAATTCAGTAAATAGTAAACCATAAGTGTTGCCTCCACATTGCACTTTTCTAACTACCTTTTGAAAGATGCCTGTCTTCCTGACTTTAAGTTGCTCTTTAGAATCTTTGACTTTGATTACCTGCTTAATATTTCTTTTTGTTAGTGTCAAACTCTGTTTGATAACACTTTAATGAAGGCTTTGAACCTTTTAATACGTTTGAGACATTAGACATATACGAATCGTCATGATAACAATAACTGTTGTTAAATTGTATTAATTAGTTCAGAAAACAAATAGCAAAATTTTATGTTGCAGTTTATTTGACAAATAACTGTTAATAAGCAATTTCCACTGTATTAAAATTGAAACTTCTGTGAACGTACAATTTCTCTGTCAAAAGCTGTTTTGTATTCAAAGGGATTATGTTACTTTTGTGTCACATAGGTAGATAACACACTTCAGAAGTTTCAACAGATTTCTATTTACAGTCTTAACTTCAACCATGGATATCATTCTCCCTTCATTTTGCAAAAAAACAGGAAATACTGTCGCTGCAGAGATGTTATCAGAACACCCTCTACTATCTGAGCCATCATCAGTTAGTTTTTATAATTGGATGTCAAATGCTGTGAGTAACCGAGGAAGTATTACTCAAGAGTCGCCAGTTCCTAGATCTGGACATAACAGCCTTCCAACAGGTAAACTGAAGGACGTGTACAAAATGGAAAGAAACTCTGTATCTGGAGGCCAGTGCATTGAATGGCACTGTTTGTTTTCTTCTACTATGAATGACTATTGATAATAGCAATGGAGCTGAATGCTCCAAGAGCCCAGTGGTTCTAACAAGAATCATTTGCAGGAGTCAGTTGGCTAGGATTGAATACGGGTCTCGTTTCTTTAAGTTAGTACAAACAGATATATTACGCAATGTTTGTGATTTTTTCTTGTTTTTATTAATGAAATACATAGAATATACAGTGCTGAAAAGGACCATATATACTATATTGACTGTTAGTTTATTATCCATACACATTCCTTGTATTTTAAATACATCTTTTAAGCCTTTTATCAGTCTTTCTATTTTGTTTGTCAATTAGTTTGCACTTTTCTAACTACCTTTTGAAAGTTGCCTGTCTTCCTGACTTTAAGTTGCTCTTTAGAATCTTTGTGCTTGTCAAATTTTCTTCTGAAAGTATTAAAGCTATTAGCTGTAGCCATCTCCTGTAATAATGTGTTCTACATTTTAATCACACTCTAAGTAAAGTAACTTACCTTGATTTCTAGATTTGATTTATTAATAACTACCTTGAAGTGATGGCCTTTAGTTTAATGTTCTGCAACAAGCGGCAACTTGCATAAGTTTATGGACCTCTGTTGGGTTTCCTCATTATTTTCTTTTTTCCAGACAAAATTCTGTTCCATCTTTTCTAACAGCTGTAGTTTCTCTGTGCTATTTCCATTCTTGTAAATCTCTATTCTGCTTTCATACAGTTTCTCCATCCTTTTTATAATAGCTCAATTAGAGCAATGCATGTTTTGTTGAGGTTTGGCATGATTAGGGTCCTGTACAGTTTTACCTATCTTTAACACTTTTGAATCCTGTATACACACAAGTTAATTTCTGAGCTATGACATTTTAAGTGCTTTGCAGACTTATGATGTTGCTAATAATGATTTATTCACCTGTATCCTTGAATTTCTTTGTTCTTTGACCTAGGTTTCTTAGTTTCTACTGTGTACGTCATTTTTCTGTTTTTCCCAACTGGTATTTATCCATGTAAAATTACGTTTAACGTTTAGCACCAAGTCTACATATTTCTAAATTGTCCTGCATTCTTCCTCAAAGTTTGCCATAGTTTTAGAGAAGGCAAGAGAAAGTGAGGACTGCAGATGCTGGAGATCAGAGTCGAGAATGTGGTGCTGGAAAAGCACAGCAGGTCAGGCAGCATCCGAGGAGCAAGAGAATCGATGTTTCGGGCACAAGTCCTTTATCAGGAATGAGGCTTGTGGGCCAGAGGACTGAGAGATAAATGGGAGGGGAAGGTAGCTGAGAATGCAATAGGTAGATGAAGGTGGGTGCAAGGTGAGAGGTCAGCCTCCTCTCTTGAGAGAAGGCAGCACTGCTTATGTTTTGTCATTTTTTTAAATTACTGAATTCATCTCTTCAACATGTCATGAAATACCTGGCTGTTGGATTTTTCTGATTATGTGCTAATTATTTGAGTTCCAGTGCGTCAGGAATTCTAAAAGAGAAGTGAATAGTAACATATTTATTTCTTTGTAGTTAAAAGAAAGCTGCAAAACTAGAGAAACATTATTTTTGTTCATTGTGACTTTAAACACAGTGTCACCTGCAAACCATTATAAATGATGGCAATTAGAAATCATATTATTTAAGTAATGTATTCAGTTTTATTCTGTGTATGATCATTAAAACAAGTTGCAATCAGGACATCTTCTGGTGCTTTACAAAATGTTGGACTATAAACTTATCTTATGACTTTGCTAATCAATAGCTGTAGAGGTCTGAAACAATTATAAATGTCGAAGTTGGATTAAAATGTATTCTTGTCATGATACTTCATGCCTGCCGCATAAGCATTTTATACCATGGTTTAAATGTGTGTTGCTGTTTTGCATAGGTTTGACATATAATCTTCCAACAATACAATCTGCATCTGACTTTAATACAGTGCTGTCAAGTGATCAGAACACGCTGGATGGCACACAGTCTCAGAACAGCACTAGTCAGGACGAAATTGTTGGTATTGAGGAGGGTAACCAAGGCCCTCCTGCTGTTCAGTTGGCTGATGCACAGGTAATTAGAGAGCCCTATAGTTTGCCTTCTAATTGCATTCAGTAATATGCCAGTCATTTTTATTTCCAAATGTGAAAGCATAACTTTTACGTACAATTTTCTTAAAACTAGAATATATTTTGTACATCTGCAATTGGTTTTTTCATAGCTGGTTAGGAATATGCATTCACCAGAACTCAGACATTGAGGGGCTTTTCTTAATCTCTGCTGCTTTATCATTTAATGATTCAGTGCATTTTTTAATATGTTTTTTTTTGCAATAATTATTTCAAGTTGCATGTGTTGCAAAACCTCTTTTATGTTCATAGAAAAACTGGAACTATTATTATTTGAAATAATTTATAAGATTGAAGTATCATTCTTATTAATTCTTTTCAGGTTGTTTTTAAGCCTTTGCTGAGTAATACAGGAATTCAGTCGCAAGATATTGCACCTTTAACTTATGGAATGTACTTTGGGGAACACTTGTCATTCTCTGGGAGCCTGGACTGTCTCAGGGCAGATATTGTTGATTCGGATACATCCAAAGAGAGAAAGATCAGAAAAAAAAGAAGGTATGTAATGACTAATTCGCTTTCGTTCTTGCAACAGAAACTATTGTAAGAAAATTAGAGCAATAACAATGATTGATATATGCATCTATAATTCGCAAGGTTCATAAAAATGAATACGTTACTAAAATTTCAAAGTTTGAATATTAGAAAAAAAGCAAAAGCAAAGAAATAAAACCAGAAAATGCTGGCAAATCTCAGCAGGTCTGGCAGCATCTGTGGAGAGAAATCAGAGTTGACATTTCAAGCTCTGTGACCTGCAAAGTTGTGCTCCTCGCTCTGACAGGATTTCCATTCCATTTTTTTTTTCTTCTTGTTCACTGTCATTTATTTCACTGTCACCCCTGGTGTCTGACAAGGTATTTGCTGGTTCGGGAGAAGGTTCACTGGAAATGAAATGTTAACACTGATTTTTCTCTACACATGCTGACAGACTTACTGAGATTTTCCAGCAGTTTCTGTTTTGAATATTGGCAATATCAGGAAAACTGTGATATTGTATAAACATTCTTATATACTTAAAAACAGAGCATTACCCTGATCCAGAGATTTCAAAAGCTCAAGTCATTGATTCTGAGATTTATTTTTATTGGCCATTACTCCCTGTTAACATTTTCTTCTTGGTTGCTTCTTTAAACCAGCTATTATGTTTGTGTTTCTTTATTTTGACGTCACTTCACTTTGCCAAACACTGTCAGCTTGATCTTGTGTGGATCTCAATCTGGGCTTCAATTTATCCTGATCCATAAACCCAAACTGCCTGTTTCCTTCTATTTGCTTCAATCATACCTGTTTCAGCACCAGAGACCATATTGAAAAGGCATTGAGATTACACTGCCAACATTAGAAGTGTAAGGGTGAACCCTCTCCCATCTTGTTGTACCTACATCTTAACTAACATGGCTTACAAAAATCATCTACTTTGGCTCTATCCTACTTTTTATATACATAGAACATAGAAAAATACAGCGCAGTACATGCCCTTTGGCCCTCGATGTTGCGCTGATCCTACACTAACTTACACTAGCTCACTATCCTCCATATGCCTATCCAATGCCTGTTTAAATGCCCATAAAGAGGGAGAGTCCACCACTGCTACTGGCAGGGCATTCCATGACCTCACGTTTTACCCAGCAAATCGTCCTTGACCTACAGTTAATGAATCAGTTTCTTATTAGTAATAAAAATAGCGTTTTAATTATATATTTCAGCTTGAATGCAAAACTTATTTCATTTTCATCTTTTGTGATTTTTCAGACAGGGCATGATAAACCTACCACCTCTTGATTTCAAACCAGCATTGATGTTTGATACATTCAGCATAAATGCAGTTGTGATGGATAGACCGACTAGCAACCAAAGCTCAACTAATGCTCTTACTTTCCATGAACTTAGTAGGCATCACCAAAACACCTTTCATGTTAACTTCACTATCTCCTGTCAGTCTATCAGCCAGCATGTGGACATGGCATTGGTTCGTCTCATTCATCAATTTAGCACAATGGTTGATGATATAAAGGCCACTCAGACAGACATTAAACTTAGCAGATACACAGCTGGGTCTGTGTCCCCCACACCAACATTCAAAACACGCAAACATCGAGATTTTCGGTCATCAGATTTCAGTCGCAGTTCTCGAGGCAGTCTTAATGGAGGTGTCAGAGGAAATAGCACTAAAGCAAATAAAAGACTTGGGAATGAGAACAGTAAAAGAGAGTCACGCAATAAAAATTCATCTGGGCCAACACAAAGAAGAACCTCGAAGGTTTCTAGGAAGGGATCGAAGGATGTTGTAGATCATGTGACTATTCAAATGGATGACTCTGACTCGATCACGGTGTCTGAGCAAAGTGAACCATCTGCAGAGTGTTGGCAGAATATGTACAAACTGCTTAACTTTTATTCATTAATATCTGATCCAACGGGCATTCTTGAAAAATCTTCCCCCGAGGTGTTAGGTCCTACAGGTAGGATAATTCTTCTATATTACATAAAATGTGAAATCCGACTTTGAAGTCAGTCTATTGGATATCCTGGATGCTGTGATAAATTTCTGAAAATAGGTCTGGCAACGTAATAATTCCATTATTGGAACAGTTATCCAGAGATATGATTTTAAGTCCCATCATGGCATCTGGGTAATTTCAATTTGCTTATCCTGTAAATTTGGAGTACAACATTATCAGTAAAAATGGCCTTTATCTACTGGATTGTTGTAAATCCAGTTTGATTTGCTAATTCCCGTTATAGGCAATTTGTAGACAAATCTATTGGCCTTACTTGATCTGGGCTACATGTGACCCCAGATCCACAGAAATGCGACTGATTCAGTTATGAATGCCTTCTGGGACAGCCTAACAAATCATAAAGGTCCATCAAACTACTCTGAAAATTTTAATAAAAATAAATTCGATCACACCACCTGACACAGCAAAAGCATATCCAATTTCAATTGACACTGCATGTAGTCCTTACTAATGTCTCTGGATTTGTTCCAAAATTGTGAGAGCCATCTCCCAGACCAGTCAAACAATGGTTTGATATGATCATACTAAGAACATACACCTTTCAAAAATGTCACAGAGTTCTTCATCACAATCCTTGGGTATGACAAGTCTCAGCAGAACAACTTGAGGTGGGAGAATTGTACATATAGCATCCTGAAAGTCTTTAGATGAAATACATGATGATTGCCGATTCCAGATAAGCATATTATCTTCTGTTTACCTGCTTTGTGCCACGTGGTTTAGCTGATTTTACATTGAAATGATCGTCTGAGGGGACCTTCTGGGGAGGTTATCATGAAGTTGGTCAATGATCTGTGGAAGAGGATTGCCCTTCTTGATTTTCTTGGAGGGAGAAGGCTGTTTCTGTTTTGAATGTTGCCAGTAGGATTGGATGATGTTGGATAGGTGGAAGATGTTTTGAGGAGCCTAGTCCACTAAGTGAATGTTACACTATAGTATTTTTGGACTATCTTTTTTAATTTGGCGATCACTTCCATCAATCTTGCAACCATTGATTACAAGAATAACTTCAAAGTATTCTTCCAGTATTTTTATGTTGGCATCTCCATCGGCTTAGAGTCAAAACGTATGGTGCTGGAAAAGCACAGCTGGTCAGGCAGTATCCAAGGAACAGGAAAATTGACATTTCAAGCAAAAGTCGTTCATTCCTGATGGACGAAGTTATGAGTAAACATTTGCAGAGTAAATTTAAAAACAACTTTTTGTCCTTCATATTGAGGGATGATGAAAGAAAAATCAATGTGTCATGGGAATAGGTAAAATAATTGTGTATTAAGACCATAAGACATAGGAGTGGAAGTAAGGCCATTCGGCCCATCAAGTCCACTCCGCCATTCAATCATGGCTGATGCGCATTTCAGCTCCACTTACCAGCGTTCTCCCCGTAGCCCTTAATTCCTCGAGACAACAAGAATCTATCAATCTCGGCCTTGAAGACATTTAGCGTCCCGGCTTCCACTGCACTCCGTGGCAATGAATACCACAGGCCCACCACTCTCTGGCTGAAGAAATGTCTCCGCATTTCTGTTCTGAAATGACCCCCTCTAATTCTAAGGCTGTGTACACGGGTCCTAGTCTCCTCGTCTAACAGAAACAATTTCCTAGCATCCACCTTTTCCAAGCCATGTATTATTTTGTACATCTCTATTAAGTCTCCCCTTAATCTTCTAAACTCCAACGAATACAATCCCAGTATCCTCAGCCGTTCCTCATATGTTAGACCTACCATTCCAGGGATCATCCGT
>NC_057741.1:4429744-4519646 GCF_004010195.1 Chiloscyllium plagiosum
AAGAACCTTTTATCCCAACTCTCTGCCTTCTGTTAGACAGCCAATCCTCAATCCATCCCAGCAGCTCACCTCGAACACCATGGGCCCTCACCTTGCTCAGCAGCCTCCCGTGTGGCACCTTATCAAAGGCCTTTTGAAAGTCTAGATAGACCACATCCACTGGGTTTCCCTGGTCTAACCTACTTGTTACCTCTTCAAAATTATTAATTTAAATACAGACATTGCATGAAAGTAAAAACCTCGATTGGCTTTTCAACTGCCTTCAATAAATTGTCAATTTTAAACTTTAAATTGGTTAATGTGTCCTATTTGTACCATTGCACCTTTAATTTCGGGGAAAAAAAACTAGGCTCTTCAGAAGGAAAAAATGAATGAACCAGAAAATCAAGCAAAAAAAAAGCCAAAGAAGTGGGTTTAAAAAAAGGAAGAGAAAGGGGATGAGTAGCAAAGATAATTCATAACTTAAGGCCTGATTATGCCATGTGTGAATTTTGTAGGAACTGAGATGAATTTTCTAATTAAGTTTTATCTGTAGATACAGGCGGAAGAAGTCCCACTGAACCTGGCTGCAGAGTAGTTTTTGAAAATGAACAGGATTGCTCAAGTCCGAACAGACTGTCGAGGAAGCGCAGCTTAGTAAGTGCTGAACCCCACCATGTCACACTTATAGTGTTTGGAGTTGGTATGGTGAACCGCACTCATCTAGAAGCAGACATTGGAGGCTTAACAATGGAAGCAGAGCTTAAGAAGATTCATGGAAGCTTTACAGTAAAGGAGAAAATGAAAGGTAATTATATTAAAATAGATGATCAATTAAAATCAAATAAGATTATACTTATTGGAAATTGGGGATACTATGATGAACAAGTGTCTGGTTGAGCAGATTATTTATGAGATCAGATCTTCTGTATTGTAATTCTAAAACAATCAACTCCCATTTTATAAATAGTTTATAATATTAAGATTAGCTTCAGTAAAAGTAGTTCCTTTTAGAATATTATTGACCTGATAGATATTCAATTTATATTTAATCCTTATCATCAATATGTTTAATTCCACTATATAATTAAATTGGAGAGGATTCAGAAAAGATTTATCAGGATTTTAATGGGCATGGGGAGTTTGAGTTATAAAAGTAGGATGGATAGGCTGGGACTTTTTGTACTGGAGCATAGGTGGTTGAGGTTTATAAAATCATGAGGGCCCTAGGTAAGGTGAATAGCAAGGGTATTTTCCCAATGCTGGGCGAGTTCAAAACTAAGGGACATATTTTTGTGGTGAGAGGAGAAAGTTTTAAAAAGGACATGAGGCATTTTTTTTTTAACATGCTGGTTCATGAGTGGAGTGATCTGCCAGAGGAAGTGATGGATGCAGGTACAGTTTTAAAAAACATTTGGATAAGTACATGAATAGGAAAGGTTTAGAAGGATGTGTGCCATACGCAGGCAAGTGGAGCTAGTTTAGTTTAGGAACGTGGTCCCCTGGACTAGTTGGACCAAAGCATCTGTTTCCATGTTCTATGAACAATGGATGAATGGACACCACCCAATAATTGCCGGACGGGAATGTTCCCTCTGAGTCGGGGAATACTTCAGCAGTCAAGGACATTCAACTTCCAGTCTTCTGCTAAGTGTCCTCCAAGGCAACCTTTGTGATACATAACAACGCAGAATCATCAAGCAGAAACTGATAGCTAAGTTCCATACCCATGAAGAAAGCCTCAACTGTGATGTTAGGTTCATGTTGCGCTACATGTGACCCCACCACACTGTTCTTATCTGTAAAATCTTCCTTATAGTCCTGTTTTGACACCATCACCTTGATAAATTGTTATGATCTCTCTACCTTAATTGGTTTGTACAATATTGGATTACTTATTACTTTGGTTAGACCCTTGGTATGCGATTGTTATGCCTATCATGTTATTCCAGTCAAATAAAAACCGAAAGAACTACGGATGCTTTAAATCAGGAGCAAGGGCAGAGGTTGCCGAAAGGGCGCAGTGCAT
Source organism: Chiloscyllium plagiosum (assembly GCF_004010195.1). Classification (NCBI taxonomy): domain Eukaryota; kingdom Metazoa; phylum Chordata; class Chondrichthyes; order Orectolobiformes; family Hemiscylliidae; genus Chiloscyllium; species Chiloscyllium plagiosum. The sequence goes on from NC_057741.1 coordinate 4,431,753, forward strand.
CTGACAGCATTTGTGAAGAAAAACCCAAGTTAACGTTTCGTGTCCAGTGACCCTTTCTCTGACTTTTCTTCACAGATGCTGTGGGACCTGCTGGGCTTTTCTGGCAGCTTCTGTTTGTGTTCCATGCTATTTCAGTCATTTGGTTTTCTCCAGCACCACCTTATTTTTAATTTTTTGTAATTATCTCTCTCTATCATTTAATCGATTATAGGTCATCCCTTCAGTTGTTATTCAGCTATGGACACTTTACTCACACTGTCTAATACCCTTGGTCACCTGCAGAGACTTAGTATTTGACACTCCACTCACACCATTTATGTGATCTTTTGATCTCTCTGCCTATAAATTCTATGTTCTGTGTACTTCCCTCTCACTTCACCTGACGAAGGAGCCAAACTCCAGAAGCTTGTGATTTCAAATTAATCTGTTGGACTATATCCTGATATTGTGATTCCTGACTTTGTCCACTCTAGGCCAACACTGGTACTCCACAGTATGAATCTTTGACAAAGTTGAATTGTTTACAACGTATGCTGGGGAAACAATGTACAGGTAGTTCTATAAAGCAATGGTTGTGTTCTTCTGCAATCCCGCATTATAGAAATATCGCACTTTAGAAACAGCAGCTAAAGTGTTGGCGATGTAATCACGTTACAGCCAACACACAGCTTAACAGTTTGTGCTTTAGAAACAGTGTCCCTAATTTGTCAATTGCATCACATCAAATTTGCGTTAATGAAATGCGTGTTATAGCAGAATGAGCTGTATGCAGGAAATCAAAATGAAAACCAAATGCTGGAAATACAAAACACATCTGGCAACATGCAGATAACTGCTCATTTTCAGACTTGGAGACAGTTAAGTCAACAAGGAAAGTGGAAGAAACCTCAATGTTAAATGGGAGGGAATAGCAAACACATCTTGTCTACTTCTTTTTCCTCCTATCTTATTGTTTAAAAATTGTAAATATTTAATGTTGGAAAGATCTAAAAAATTTGTGCAAAACTTTTCTAAACCTTCATACTTGAATTGTATATTTCAAAATTAATACATTGATTTATAAGCGTTTAACTTGTGTGCTGAACAAATGTTCTTAACTTATTGTGGTTTTACTTCAGATGTTTTACACCAAAAGATGACTGAAACTTGTGCAACTGCTCATATAGGTGGTGTAAATATAGTCCTGTTGGAAGGCATTACTCCAAATATTCAGTGAGTAAAAGTTAATTTGTTTAAGAACTTCACAAGGTGTAATTAAAGAATATTAATTTTCTGTGTAAATGTAATGCATGAAAACATAGAATTGTTTCTGTAATTTTTTTCTGCATTTTCACCATCTTTTAGTTGTATGCTTCACTGATTACGAGAAATGAATACTCAAATTGTTTAAAGGTACAGCTGCATGTTAATCTTTTGCATTACCTGACTTCGTATATACAGCACATTAAGCAATAGTCTTATTGCATGACTGTAGAATAATGATTAGAAGACTTTGCATAAGAAATTGAGAAATGCATTCCTGGGCCATTGATATTAAGTTTTTCTCTGTGGCAGGGTTTTAAATTTTACATTTGACAAAACATTATTATCAGGTTTGTTTTCAAATCCTGAATCTCTGTCTGGGTGAACATTGACTTTATAAATGAATTTGAGCTAATTGAGGTCAATTCTGAATATTACCAGTTATTCTTGCAAATTGAATAGTGTAATAATTGAGATTTAATATCTCAACAGTAGGTATTTACTTTGAGGCAGGAAGTTTCAGTTAGAAATATAAAACATTTAAATTAGTCTTAAAAATGCAAAAAAGAATGAGGCAAGGTGAATGAAGTAGAGAATGCAAGATGAGGTAAGTGAGAGTACTCTTATTTTGATTTATTCTTTTTTTGATGGTGATTGTTGACTGACTTATTTAGATTTTGTCCCAAAAGGTACTAGAGGTATCAGGGCAGCTAGATTCCCCCTTGTGCATCACAATCCCTTTTGTTGTAGCTGAGGTGGTATCCACTTCCTAAAAGTCCTCTTGAAAATATTTTGCTAGGTCTTGTTTGGCTAGTTCTATTGTTTTCTATCTGTTTTGCTGCCGCTCTGATGAATATAATTGTGGGAAATGAAATAGATGGCCTTCTATCTTCAGTTGTCTCTCTGTCACACGCAGCATTGGTGTAGTATTATGCTAACTTGTTGCCTGGCTTTATTTCTGCTATATTTGTTTTTTGATTGACTAGGACAGTGCATCAGTTGAACTGATTTGGCACTCCCAAGAGATGTATATAACAGAGGAAACAATGATTTATAAAGAGCCTTTCGTGACTTTAGAATGTCCAAACATTTTTACAGCCAGTTGCTGAATATACTCATCAGAATTGGTATCATATAAGAGTCAACTCCATGATCTTTACCCTTAAAAGGAAAGGAACTTACTATATCCTCAAGTAAAAGTAAACTGTTGTTTTTTCAACAAAGACTAAACAAAACAAAGAATGGTTTCTACAATCATCAAAAATTTAAATTCATTATTCATTACCATATTGCATTCAGTTTTTATTGTCAGTTAGTACAATAAAAATGTAATTCGAATTTGATCTTTGGGGACAGAAACTGTCTGGAGTATAAAAATATGGATGTGGAAACTGGATGCAGAGGGCAGCTTTCAGGTGAATATTAAATAAATGTACGCATGGGCCTTGTACTCAACTATTGTCCTCAATCTTCCTGGAGCAGGGAAAGAGAGCTTACCAATCAAGCTCATGCAATTGTAGACTCATTGTAATCCCCCTGCACGTGCGGAGGGATTGTCCCATACTGTGATATTTTCTAACAACGTAGCCCTCCCTTTTTTTTCTCTTACCCCATTGAAATTGCAGATTCAACTGACATTTCCTCTCCCAGGGTGTGGAGGGATGCTGGGAAATTCCTCAATAAATCACAGGGTGAAAGAAAGAGAGGCATGTTAAAGGGCTGGTCCTCATAACCTTGTGGGTTCTTTTGAGATCTATGCAAGTTGTGCAGAGCAGGTCTTTTATCATTTGATCTGAGCTCCTTGAAAACACAACCCTTTTAAATGTCAACTTATTCACGTTTTTGCCTGAAAGAAAAGTCTCACAATACTGACTTTTACAAAAATACATATGGTAAATACTTTCTGAAGTGTCAGTGCTATTGTAGGAAAAGGAGCAGGCTGTTAGCGCATAAAATGTGCAATTGACACATTAATCTATTTCAGTGAGGTTGGTTGAGGAACAAGTATTGATTAGGACACTGGGGAGAATTCTTCAGCTGTTATTTCAAATAGTACCACAGGATCTTTAACAACACCTAAACAGATGGTTTAATCTTTAATCAACAAAGCTATACTGCTGCACTGAAATGTCAGTTCTGTTTCTGTGCTCAAATCTTGAGTGAAACTTGAGCTGATAACCTTCTGATCTGAATGGTGAGACTGCTACCACTTGATCAACCACTGATACAAAGTACAAATAAGCTGTTTGGAAATGAGCTCAATGTAATGGATTCAGAGTTGCATGTGTTACTTGTTAATTTCAAGATAAAGGGTAACATTCCCAAGATCATTTTGGCAAAAGTCAACAGATGCACTTGGGATTGCTTAAAATTATTCTAAAATATACACTGGATGCATAATACTTGGCATTGTTACAAATGTATTACATTCTATTCCTGGTTTAGTTTCTCTCATTTCCAGTTTCAGCAAACTGAAAATGCACAACAAATAGTTGGAGTAGGGGTCTGTTAGCTCAATTTGCTGGAAAGCTGTTCTGAGATGCACTGTGATGCCAACAACTTGGGATCAATTTCTGTACTGGCTGAGGTTACCATAAAGGACTCAACTTCTTAACCTTTCCCTTCACTGAGATATGGTGACCCTTCAATTAAACCATCACCAGTCACAACTGTAATGAGAGAGCAGCCGTATGACCTGGTAGAGCTGCCGCCCACCGTGTGGGCAGCACGGTGGCACAGTGGTTAGCACTGCTGCCTCACAGCGCCGGAGACCCGGGTTCAATTCCCGCCTCAGGCGACTGACTGTGTGGAGTTTGCACGTTCTCCCCTTGTCTGCGTGGGTTTCCTCCGGGTGCTCCGGTTTCCTCCCACAGTCACAAAGATGTGCAGGTCAGGTGAATTGGCCATGCTAAATTGCCCATAGTGTTAGGTAAGGGGTAAATGTAGGGGTAGGGGTGGGTTGCGCTTCGGCGGGTCGGTGTGGACTTGTTGGGCCGAAGGGCCTGTTTCCACACTGTAATGTAATCTAATCTAAAAAAAAAAGCTCCGGCATCTTTACCTTTAGTTTGCGAATTGTTTTTTTGTATTTATGAGGTATTATTATTTAAATGAATGTTATTCCCTTAGTTTAACAATTAATAATAATAATGAGGAAAGTTAGTTCAGTTTGCTGGACTGCTGGTTTACGAATCAGAGTGACACCAACAGTGTAGGTTCAGTTGCCACACGAGCAGAGTTTACCTTGAAAGTCCAGACTTCTCAACCTTACCCTTCACCTGAGGCATTGTAGCCCTCATGTTAAATTCACCATCAGTTTCTAATGCGAAAGTAGCTCTACTGTCCTCTGGCATGATTAGATTAGATTCCTTACAGTATGGAAACAGGCCATTTGGCCCAACAAGTCCACACCAACCCTCCGAAGAGTAACCCACCCAGACTCATCCCCCTACCCTATATTTACCTCTGACAAATGCACCTAACACTACAGACAATTTAGCACGGCCAATTCACCTGACCTGCACATCTTTGGATTATGGGAGGAAACTGAAGCACCCGGAGGAAACCCACGCAGACACAGGGAGAATGTGCAAACTCCAAACAGACAGTTGCCAGAGGGTGGACTAACCACTGAGCTACTGTGCCGCCCATGATGGTGACTTTACAATTACAGGGATGATAAAAATAGAATAAAAGCAAAAAGTGCTGCAGAAAGTCAGCACATCTGGCAGCATCAGTGGTGAGAGAAATAGTTCATGTTTCAAGTCTAATATCATTTTTCTTTTCCAAACCTGATGAGACTTGAAGAATAGGAATCATTTAGGGTGTAGGTTTGCTCGGTGAGCTGTAGGTTTGATATCCAGACGTTTCGTTACCTGGCTAGGTAACATCATCAGTGGCGACCTCCAAGTGAAGCGAAGCTGTTGTCTCCTGCTTTTTATTTATATGTTTGTCCTGGATGGAGTTACCATACATCAAAGAAGTCTCAGAAATGACAGCCAGACTACTAAGACCCCTCGGAATCCTAGTAGCACACAAACCCACCAACACTCGCAAACAAAAACTAACAAGCTTAAAAGACCCAGTACAACCTATGGACAAAACCAACATCATCTACAAAATTCCATGCAAGGACTGCCACAAACACTATGTAGGACAAACAGGAAGAAAGTTAGCCACCAGGATACACGAACACCAGCTAGCCACAAAAAGACATGATCTTCTCTCCCTTGTAGCCCTACACACGGATGAAAAAACCCACCATTTTGACTGGGACAACACATCTATCTTGGGACAGGCTGAGCAAAGACATGCCAGTGAATTCCTCGAGGCTGGCATTCTAACCACAACGCCATAAACAAACACACAGATCTAGATGCCATCTATCAACCCCTCAGAAAACGAACAGGAAATGACATCACCACAAACCCCAGGAACCCCATCCAGGAGAAAGATATAAATAGAAAGCAGGAGACAACAGCTTCGCTTCACTTGGAGGTCGCCACTGATGAGGTTACCTAGCCAGGTAATGAAATGTCTGGCTATCAAACCTACAGCTCAGCGAGCAAAGCTACACCCTAAACCTCAACCTGAGCTACAAACCTTGCAATTGGAATCATATTTGAATTTGAAAAATTAACTCAGTTTCTCTTTATTTCTCTCTTCTTTTTCCCTCCTCTTAGACGAATCACAATGGAGTGTTTTTCTGCATGGATACTGCCAGATATCCTGTGTTTCTGCAGCACTTTGTTTTCATTTGAGATTTCCAGCACCCAGAGTTTTTGCTTCTGTAAAGTTTCTCATGTTAATGGAGATGCGTTTTCAAGCAGATCTTTTGGATCACAGTGGGGAGCCCCTAAGCTTAGTGGACCTTTCTCCCTTGGGGTTATTTATGGATAGAAAGCAGTACCTGTGGGCATTCCTGGAAATTAAGAGCTGAGTTTATCTGCAGCAGATCTTCAAAGCTTAAATGCTGCTATATAGAAATGCAGGCAGCTTGCAAAGCTAGATTTAGAAAAATATCATCCCACTTCTCCAGCCTCTGCAAGCCTGCTTTCACAGGCTGTGCCTACCTGAATAAACTGGAGATACCCACCACTGATTTTTGGATGCCTGGCCTTTGTTGCATTTCTCTGTGTTAAGTGTTCAAAGGTCACAAATGGAACAAGGTACATTTGTCTGATTCGAGGATACCTCTCACTCTTAGATGGAAAAAAAGAACAGAACAGATGCAAGAATTCAAATATTTAGTGAACATAATATCTGCAGATTGAAAGTGCAGCAAAAAAGAAAGAAATGAGAAATGCTATGTTTAGCAAGAAGACAGTTGCAGAACATAGAGCTCAGGGTTTCAGACAGAGAGCAACAAGTGGAGTCACTGTGGTGGCATTTGTCAGGCTGAAAGTTGAATGGGTAGTGTGTTCAGAGGGGTGGTGTAAATGTCATACCTTAACAACATTTTCAACAATCGTGGTCCATTCTGGATACTGGTGGGGGAGATGGTTTCTCAGCAAAGTACAGCCATCACCACTAGTGAGCTAGCTGTACAGGACAGAATGGAAAAGAGTGGGATAGCAGTAGTGATAGTGGTTTGATTAATTAGGTTACTCCCAGTACTGTGTGCTAGTAAGTAAAGAAATACAATAAGAATTTGTGGCTAATAAGATGGTGTGGGATGGAGAGTTTCAAATTACTGGGGCACTGGGACTGGTTCTGGGATTGATTACATCCCTTACAAGCTGGACCGGCTGCACCTGAACAGACTTAGGACTAAGTTCTTTGTGGGGAGTTGTGATAATGCTGTTGGTGAGGCTTTAGACTAAATTGAATGGACATGGGAATCAGGGTGCACAAACCACTGATAGTGCTGGAATGAAGGACAGTAAGTTGAGTAAGGGAATCAGAGAATAGTAGAGAATAGTATTAGGGTGCACAAACCACTGGGAGCTGTTTCCCCCCACAATCCAAAGATGTGCAGGTCAGGTAAATTGCCCATCGTGTTAGATGCATTAGATTAGATTAGGTTACTTACAGTGTGGAAACAGGCCCTTCGGCCCAACAAGTCCACACTGACCCTCCAAAGAGCGACCTTCCGAAGAGCAACCCACCCAGACCCATTCCCCTACATTTACCTCTTCATCTAACACTACGGGCAATTTAGCATGGCCAATTCACCTAACCTGCACGTGTTTGGACTGTGGGAGGAAACCAGAGCACCCGGAGGAAACCCACGCAGACACGGGGAGAATGAACAAACTCCACACAGACAGTTGCCTGAGGCGGGAACTGAACCAGGGTCTCTGGCACTGTGAGGCAGCATTGCTAACCACTATGCCACCATGCCGCCCATTAGTCAGAGGGAAATGGGTTTGGGTGGATTACTCTTCGAAGGGTCGGTGTGGACTGGTTGGGCTGAAGGGCCTGTTTCCACACTGTGAGGGATCTAATCTAATCTAATAAATTAATAGATGGAGTCAGAGTAAGGGAAAAATGATACATTGTAATTCATATATTTACTGTTCATGTTTGTAAAAGCACGAAGTATAGCATTGGAGAGTAGTCTCCAGTATTTGAGAGAGAGGATGACTTAGAATGTCCCAGAGCATTCCACAGATTGATTTGGCCAGAATTAAAGAACAAGAATGGTGCTGTTGTGCTACATGATGTAGTCTGCACACCACCAAATAATGTTCAGGAAGATTTGTCTTACACAACTATGTGTCACAACCAACATACTGACGCACTCCCAAATAAAGGAAAATCTCAGAGATTCATTAAATCAGATAGTGTAAAAGAGGCCCATTGAGTTTGCACTGACACATGGGAATCACCTGACCTTCAACCTAATCCCATTTACTAGCCTTGAATGTAATGATGTGCCAAGTGCTTTTAAAGGATGTGAGGCAATTTGCCTCTACCACCCTCCCAGGCAGCGCGTTCCAGACTGTCATCACCCTCTGGGTAATAAAGCTTTTCCTCTCATTTCCCCCAAACCACCTGCCCCTCACCTTGAACCTGTGTCAGCTCATGAGGCACCATTCAACTAAAGGAACAGCAGTTCTTTATCCACTGTCTAATTTTGTACACGCAAATCAGATCACCCCTCAGTGTTCTCTGCTCCAACAAAAGTAACCTAAACCTATCCAACCTTTCTTCATAACTTACATTTTTCTCTTCCTCTTCACCCCTTCCAATGCAATCACACCCTTCTTGTAATGTACAGATCAGAACTACATGCAATATTCTAGCTGTGGTCTCACCGAGTTCTATATACTCCTAACATGCCTTTCATGCTTTTGTAATCTATAATTCATTTGATAAAGGCCAGTGCCCCATATATCTTTTTCACCATCCTACTAATATACCTTCCGTTATCACAGATCTATAGGCAAACATTCCAAGGTTCCTTTGTTACACAGTGTCATGCAGTTCATTGAATACTTCCTTGTCAAGTTACTCCTATATAACATGTCTCCAAAGCAATATAACATATGTTGGGATGTTCCAAATGGAAATCAAACTAATTAACTTTCAAAACAGCCCTTTGATACTGTGACCCTCATTAATAAATTAAATCTCTAATTGAGATAACAATTCTGTTTGCACTGTTATTTGCTGCACTCTAGAATCCCTTGTTTTCAAGGTGTTTTTGACTTCGTGATTAATAATTTAGATCCCTTATAGAAGTAGCTGTGGACATTCTACTCCTACTGAGAGCACAGACATGGGTCATCTCTTCTTTAGGATTTCTCAACTTCAAACTCTGACCTTATAAAATAAGCACATTACCTTTTGAAATGGAATTAACCCACATCTGTTTGTTTTGCATTTGTGTTTTAGACATTTACCTCTCATTCCAGTTGCTGTTTATTTAAAAAAGAAATTTGCAACAGTGTTCAGTTCCATTCACAACCTCCTAGATAATGAAACTGCATTTACAGACATGCAGCAAGACCTGGGCAATATGTAGGCTTGGATTGATTAGTGCTGAAAATGTGTTGCTGGAAAAGCGCAGCAGGTCAGGCAACATCCAAGGAGCAGGAGAATTGACGTTTCAGGCATGAGCCCTTCTTCAGGAATTGATTGATTGATTGGATTGACTAGTAACAAGTAATATTCGTGCCAAACAATGACCAAGGGAGAATCTAACTGACTCTCCTTAACAATACTACCATTCGCCACTGTCACTATCCAGTAAGTTACATTTGATCAGAAAGTTAACTGGACCAGCTGTATAGGTATTCTGGCTGTGTGAAAATTCAGGCTGATAGTTCTCTGGCAAGAAATTCACCACCTGAGTCCCCAATGCTTGTCCATCATGTATGATGCACATGTCAATATTCTCCACTTAAATGAGTACCACTCCAATAACAAAAACAGTTTGAAGCTAGATGGGACAAAGCTGTCTGCTTGTTTGTCAACACCTCCACTCCTTCACTATCTATGCATAATGGTAGCTTTGTGTATCATCTACAAGATGCCCTGCAGCATTTTGCTGAGACAGCTATGGCACTACCTTCAACAGCACTGTCTAGACCTGTGACCTCTAACACCTGCTATATTTCTGGCTGATGGCAATACTGAACAAGTTCAGTCCCAGAGAGAGAACTGGTTTTACAGACATATTATTTTTGCAATCTGGTCACTCATTGAATGTATTTCAATGAGACTGCTAATGTATTTTTAATAAAAGAACATCAAACATAATGTAAATTCTTTTTTATGCCTGTAAGATATTTTGGAAAGAATCTTATTCGGCAAAAGAAATTCAGGCCTTTTCCCCAGCCATAATCTCTACAGGCACTCAATCCCACTGAAGTATCACTCCTATCATGACTTTCGAATGTGCTATTTCACTTGCACATTTGCAATCTTTTCCATTTGGGCTTTAAGTACATTGGCCAGATTTGATTCTCTCTGTCTCCCTCGGATGCAAAAGTATAGGTAACCAATTGACTTTTGTCACTGAACCTTAAAAGAAACTTCAGGTCTTTCCCATCCTTTCTCCTTGGACTAAAAACAAACTGAAGACTTCTTTCCAGCCAAAGACGTCCACAAAATAAACATTTTCAGCCAAGATAGTTCCACAAAATTCAAAACAGTCTTTTTGTTATTATGACTTCTCGTCTAAGGTAACATGCCAGTGATCAGTGCCCATCTTTCTGTAGATTTTAAAATCTCAACTTTATAAACATTCAGCAGATATTTCTTCGGTAGCTAATCAAATTATTTAGTTCAAGTCACAAGTTTTATTAGAAGTGATAGTTGAATTCACTAATCAAAACCAATTTTCTGAACTGTTAAAAAAGAAAACAAGTCCTCTTCACAAAACTACACCAAATATCTATCTACTATTTTAATGTACTTCAGAATCCAAAATTTGAAATGATGATATGTTGTAAATCTTTATCATACATTTCAACAAATTAAGGGCAACACAGTTATGGAACTCTATCTTCAACTTTCTGTCCAAGTCATATACTTCTCTGACTTAGAACATTTTTATTGTTCCTTCACTTATCACAGTTTTAAAGTCTTAGAACCTCCCAGCCCTACGTGTGTACCTGCATCCCCTGGTTTGCAACAGTTCAAGGAGGTGCTTCTCCACCACCATCTCAAGGGAAGTTGGTGATGGGTAATAAATGCAGACCATGCCAGCTGGGGACACATCTCAATGTTTTTTATTACAGGAAGGTGGGCAATCAAACATGTTACCATTTTCTCTAGAAGAGACAAAGGTATTGGTGGAAATTCTGTGATCACTGGTAAGGTAACAAGATTTGATGTTGATCTGAAAGAAATCTACCCACAAAGGTCTAATGGTCTCTGTGCTGTAGGCTTAACTTTTAATGTTATTTTGCATTGTCAACAGGAAATTCAAACAGCCAGCAATAGTGATGTTTAATACCATGTTACAGAAGATGAAAAACCTATAACGTTAAGTTGAAGTTTAAAAATAATGCAATTTTTAAAAATAAAGTTGGCAAAATTGTTTACCATATTCTTCATATCAACCATTCTTGCCATGTTTACCTTGAAGCACGTTTTTCTTAGTTGATCCATATTTTCACGTAATCTGGACTGAAAAATTGCATTCAGGGCTTTCGTATATGTACTATCGTTGATGGCCAGAATTACTGTTTCTGTTTGGAGTGGCTGAAGCTGGTCAACTCTATTTAATATGGCAAAATCCCTGGTGTGAAGACAAGTCTTAGAAAAATGCATTTCAGATTTTCTGTATCTTATGTTCCCATTGTTTTTTTTTGTTCAACAGAGACTCAAAGTGAGTTAGAATGATGCATAGCAACTATAACATGTTGCTATGACTCACACTATACCATAGCAAACTTCAGCAAAGCAAATCATAAAAACAATTTCTCTGGTTAAGGACAATAAGTGCTGGAGTAGTTTAGCAGGTCTAGAAGTATCTGTGGAGAGAGAAACAGTTAGCATTTCAAGTCCGATTTAACTTACTATCAGAACTGAACCTGCTGTTTTTATTTCTAGTTTTCCAGTATCTTATGCACTTAATGGTAAAGTCCTAGAGAGTGTTGATGAACAAAGAGACCTTGGAGTGCAGGTTCATAGCTCCTTGAAAGTGGAGTCGCAGGTAGATAAGATAATGAAGAAGACGTTTGGTATGCTTTCCTTTATTGTTCAGAGTGTTGAGTATAGGAGTTGGGAGATCATGTTGCGGCTGTACAGGACATTGGTTAGGCCACTGTTGGAATTTTGCGTGCAATTCTGGTCTCCTTCCAATTGGAAAGCTGTTGTGAAATATGAAAGGGTTCAGAAAAGATTTACAAGGATATTGCCAGGGTTGGAGGATTTGAGCTATAGGGAAAGATTGAATAGGCTGGGGCTGTTTTCACTGGAGCGTCGTGGCTGGGGATGACCTTATAGAAGTCTATAAGATCATGAGGGGCATGGATAAGATAAATAGACAAAGTATTTACCCTGGGGTGGGGGAATCCAGAACTAGAGGACATAGATTTAGGGTGAGAAGGGAAAGATATATGAGACCTAAGGGGCAATGTGTTCACGCAGAGGGTGGTACGTGTATGGAATGCGGTACCAGAGGAAGTGGTGGAGGCTAGTACAGTTGTAATATTTAAAAGGCTTATGTGTGGGTATATGAATAGGAAGGGGTTGGAGGGATATGAGCTGGGTGCTGGCAGGTGGGACTAGATTGGGTTGGGATATCTGGTCGGCATGGACAAGTTGGACTGAAGGATCTGTTTCCGTATTGTACATATCTATTACTCTATCTGCAATATTTTGCTTTTATTATTGTTTTGGTTAGAATTTGATAATAGGTAATTATTAAATATATTACTTGGGAATCTTGGGTATAATCAGCTATTGTATCTCATGACTCAATTTTTAAAACTCATTTGTGGGACTTGGGCATTGCTAGCTGGCCAACATTGATAGCCCATCCCTATTTACCCTTGAGAAGGTGGTGGTGAGCTTGTTGTGGGTTTACCTACAATGCCGGTAGGGAGAGGATTCCAGCACTTTGACCCAACGACTGTGAAGGGACGGCGGTATATTTCCAAGTCAGGGTGGTGAGTGGCTTCGAAGGGAACTTGCAGGTGGTGGTGTTCCAAGTACCTACTGCCCTTGTCCTTCCAGATGGAAGTGGTCGCAGGTTTGGAAGGTGCTGTTTATGGTGTTCCCAAGTACCTACTGCCCTTGTCCTTCCAGATGGAAGTGATCGCAGGTTTGGAAGGTGCTGTCTAAGGATCTTTGGTGAATTTTTACAGTGCATCTTGTAGATAATACACACTGCTACTACTGCGCGCCGGTGGTGGAGGGATTGAATGTTTGTAGATGTGGTGCCAATCAAGCGGGTTGCTTTGTTCTGGATGGTGTCAAGCTTCTTGAGTGTTATTGGAGTTGCAATCAACCATGCAAGTGGAAAGTATTCCATTAGACTCCTGACTTGTAGATGGTGGACAGACTTTGGGGTGTCAGGAGGTGAGTTACTTGCCGCAGTATCCCTAGTGTCTGACCTGCTCTTGTAACCACTTTGTTTATGTGGTGAGTCCGGTCGAGTTTCTGGTCAATGGTAACTCAAAGGATGTTGACAACGGAGGATTCAGTGATGGTCATACTGTTGAATGTCAAGGGGCGGTGGTTAGTCATCTCTGTTAGTGGTGGTCATTGTCTGGCATTTATGTGGCGCAAATGTTACTTGCCACTTGTCAGCCCAAGCCAGGATGTTGTCCAGATCTTGTTGCATTTGAGCACAGATTGCTTCAGTATCTGAGGAATCGCGTATGGTCCTGAGCACGGTGCAATCACAATTATGTTATAGAGTGCGATATATTATCAGTCAAACCCACTGAAACATGCATTGAACGTCCTGCCCTTGGCACTTTTTAATGCAAAGTTATGCAAAGTAGTACTCATAATTGCAAATACAGCTACACACAATAAGCAAAAAAAAGTCCCATTGTTTTATTGTACCTTTTCACTGCGCACACTAATTTATGGAGTCCAGAATGCTTGTAACCAAGTTATTACTGGATTTTGGAATTTTATGGATTGTAGAATAACATTAGAAAAGCTTAACTGTTCTATAAATGACTTAGATGAAGGAATTGAAGGTATGGTTGTTCATTTTGTTGATTATACAAAGATAGGCTGGAAAATAAGTAGTGAAGAGGACAGAAGGTTATAAAGAGTATAGATAATTGAGTGGGTAAAGATCTGGTAAATGGAGGGAAAATTTGAAATTGTTCATATTGTAGGAATAACATATCTAAATCAGGAGAGATTGCAGAGCAAGGAGATGCACAGGGATCTGATGTTTTTGTATGTGAATCACAAATATTTAATATGAAATTACAGCTAGTAATTTGGAAAGATGATAGAAGGTTATTGTTATTAGAAGGGGAATCAAATACAAAAGAAAGAGAGGTAATGTGTCATTTATATAGGACAACAACTAGTGTGCTTTGTAAAGTATTGGTCATTTGGAAGGAAGTAGATATGTTGGCAATAGTCCAAGGAAAGTTCATTAATATTTGAAATAGGTAAATTGTCTTATGATTAGAGGTTGGACAGACTAGACTTGTACCCTCTGGAGTTTAGAAAGATGAGAAACAAGTTGATTAAAACATGTAAGATCTGGATGAGTCAGAGCACTGTGAATGAGAAATGGATGTTTTCTCATACACTAGAATCTAGAACTACAGGTCATTGCTTCAAAATAAGAGGTCATCATTTAAGATAGATGAGAAAAGATGTTTTCACATTGTTTTTGGAACTCCTCTTCAAAAGACGGTGGAGCGTTGTCTTTGAATATTTTTGAGATGGATAGAGGTAGATACGCTCTTGATAAGTAGAGGGAGTAAGAGGTCATCAAGGGCAGGCAATAACGTGGAGTAATCTGCTTAGCAAAGGTGTATTGATCCATTAAGGGAATGAGCAGCCTACTAATTTGTATGTTCATACATATGGTCCAGTGACAATTTTTGGAACCTGATAATTGGTGACATTTGAAATGTTGAAATAGTGAAAGGTAACGTCTGATTTCTGATAGTGGTGGTCCATGACTGACTGCTTCTTTTCTTTAACACTAGTCCTTTTACTTGGCATACAATATTGGATATCACTGGAAATGTATAACTTGATGAGCCCAGATTATTTGAAATTGCAGTGCTTTTCTTGCATATTTTCTTTTAAATCTGTTAAACGCATTATGACTTTTAAGTTTCTGAATATTCCTACAAACTGTAGTTCGTCCACAAGTTGATGAATTTCACAATGCTTGTTTACTAATACAGTACGTCTTCATAAATTTACAGTTCTTTTTATTATTGATGTGGTTACCCTTAGTGTGTGTTGTATTATGGTAAAGAAATTAATCATGTTTAATAATGAGAAAAATGTATTTTACTGAAATTCAGCTGATGAGTTTGAGTATTTTGATCAAATTAATGAAATGTTACAAAATATATAGATCTGCACACTAAGGGGTCCACTGTTTGAATAGACGTTTGTGCATGAATGTCTATATTTCATTTGCTCTCTTTTTATTTTCTTGCTTTCTCTACAACCATCTTGCTTAGGCTGGAGGATTTTCCAACTTCACCTACAAGTACAGTCAAACAAGAATTTCTGTATGTCAAACTAGCATGATTTCAGTTTGCATTTTTGACTTAGTGGAAACACTAACAGAACTCTTTCTAATTTAGCCCAGTATTACGTCATAATATTATGTTAGAACAGTTCAAAGGATGTATTAATTTCCTCAAAAGAATAAATATTTTACTTTTAATTTGTGCATGTATATTTTAATGCCTACTGTTCATTTACCTTAAATTAGAAAACAGACAAATTTATGATTAATGAATAATTACAAAAGCTTTTGTGGTCTTCATAGCTTCCATAATGCTGAATTAACTAACTTGTAGCTTTGCAAATTTAAACATAAATTTTTCTACTATGTATATTTTTCTATACTTAGAAAACCTTTGGTTTGATGCTACAGTTTACTTTTAACTGAAGACAGGAATTATTTGATTGAACTGGTGAACTTAGAAATATGTAAATCCAAAATAAATTGAATGCAGATAGTATTTAAACATCACAGGATATTGCTGTTCTCATATTTAAATGTAGTGTTTCTTTTATTTGTTTTGAATTTCTGACTTAGTTTCTGATTTTGGGTCATGAATAGTAAACTGTTTTGGTTTAGTATCATTCTATAATATTAGAAATAAATAGAATTATAGTTCAACATGAGAAATATTGACTGGAAGTGAAAGCTATGGTGTATAATTTCAGAAATCCCATTATAGAGAAAGATTCTACAATAAATAAAGTAAGGAAGGTGTAGAAATACTAGGGTACTCTCTGAGTTACAATTGCTCAGACTTGCTGTTTTGTTTCCTATAGCTGCGAGAAATCTTCCAAATTTTCAAATACTGTTTATGAAAGTTTATAATGTGAAGAGTAATTGATAAATTTTACTGTTCAGAAAACCAACAACAAGAGTACAAACATTTAAAGTTGCTAATTAATGGTGAAGTGGGAAAGAACTAACTTTCATAGAGGATGGTCAGAATGTGGAATTCTCTGGCACATTGCCAATTTGTTGCTCAAGCAAAGTTCATTAATTTTAAAAAAAGTCATTGTTGAAAAGAGTAATATTGAAATATGTTGGGATCAAGCAGGAAAATTGGATTAGATTGGGTGTTTAATTTATCAATAGTTTGACATGATAAATGAATGATCTGTTTCTGTGCTGAAGCATTTTGTTTCTTCCTGTTTGACATTTTCAATATTGTTGGCAGATGAATTTTGATGTGTTGTGTTTCTCTTTCTAGAACGGTAGTTAAATGCAGTATTGCCAAATCTCAGGCTCTTTATAGTGCCCAGAGAGGATTGAAGACGAACAACACAATGGTTATAAAAGTAGGAGCCATTAGTATCAATATCCCACAGCATCCTGCCACATTGCACAGTATGATGGTTCGCAGTTCTCATCAGCTCTCCAAGCAGATTTCTGATCTCATTCGTCAACCATCAACAAAGTAAGCATTTCACAAAAAAAAACCATAAGGTTTTTTTTTATTGTAAACTCATGGAGAGGTTTGGAAACCATGGTTGAAAACCAGCAGCTTCATACAAATGAGATAAACTTAACACACATATGTGAATTTATTTATGTGCATCCAAAATGTAGACTTAGTTCTTAAAAGGAGCAGCAATCCCTGTCTGAATACCACTCTGTTCCTATTTTCTTGTGCCCCAACAAAGCTTTGCATTTTGGGTCAGATTTTCTGGTCTCAGCATCTTCAGAATGGTCTTCCTGCATTAGGATTAGGATAAGCTCTTCATGTCCTGCTGATCATTGACATGATACAGAGACAAACTTGCTTTTTTTAAGGCATCAGCTGCCTTATCCTGGTAAGTATTTTGACACACTGAAAATGTTTGTGACATGTAAGCAGTTTTGATATTTTAGTGAATGGGTTATGAGGGAATGAGTGGGTGGCTATGTAGGTACATCGGTGGGTAGCTTGACAACTGGGTTTGGTGATGGGTGGGTAAGACTGCAGCTGGGGAGGGTGCTGAGGTCAAGCTGAGTCACTAGGTAGTTGGGTCATATTGTGAGAGGTTGTCAGGTTTGAGGCTAGTCAGTTTCAGTCAGGGAGTTGGTGGGCAGGTCAGGAGGAAGAGGGTGGCAGCATAGAGAGTGCTGTGCCAGTGTATGATTGACAAATGGATAAGTTGCAGATTTTCCAAGGAATTAAGTTAGGATTTTTCTGTCTGACATTTCCTGGGTAACTATTCAGTTAGTAACTCAGAATCAAAAACTTTCTTAGAAAGTCTTGGGAAACAAGAGTGTTAACAAGGGGAACAAGGTTGAATCTTTGTAGGCAATTCTCAGTGAGTTCGTGCTTCCACAGGGTTCCAAAGTGCATCTTAGGTTGTATGTCCCATCTCTTTGATCTGGAGACCCAAAGATAATGGGCTATTCCTTTCTGAACGAGTTCTAGCTAATTTAAATTAATCAATATGAACTGCTTGCACGCGCTCCCTTGGACCCTGTTCCATAGATTGACCTTTTGCTGAATGAAATATTGTTCCTGCAGATTGGATTTTAAGTTTAATTGCCCAGCACCAGGACCAGGAAGAAAATAATGGACTCTGGTGCTTCTCCCATTTACAGGCCCCTTACTCCACCTGTCTATATTGTGCAACCAACTCTGCTTTAGATTAGATTAAGATTAGATTCCCTCCAGTATAGAATCAGGCCCTTCGACCCAACAAGTCCACACCAACCCACTGAAGAGTAACCCCCCCCCCCCGAGATTCATTTCACTACATTTACCCCGGACTAATGCACCTAACACTATGGGCAATTTAGCATGGCCAGTTCACCTAACCTGCACATCTTTTAGAGTGTGGGAGGAAACCCATGCTGACACGGGGAGAATTTGCAAACTCCCACACAGACAGTCGCCTGAGGCCGGAATCGAACCCGGGTCCCTGACTGTGAGGCAGCAATGCTAATCACTGAGCCACCGTGCCACCCCTTCTTAGGTAATTCTAATTCCTTTTTTTTTGAGGGCTCTTGAAACTTTCTTGAGGGCTGCTTCATAATTTTCAGATGCCACTTTTTGGTTTCTGGAGCTCTTTTTTACATTCTCACTAACTTATTTATTAAATAATGCAGTCACATAATAGCAATTCCTTTTAATACTTGAGTTAACATTAGATATTTGGATTCGAACAGAATCAGAGGAACTAATCAATTTCCTTAATTATCAACCCTCGATAAAGTCAAAGCGCGTTAATGCTTCAAAAGGTAAGCATTAACTCCCTACACAAAACAGTATTTAAATTGGCTCAAGACCACAGGCAACAGAAGTTTGGTTTTTCAAAATAACTAACAAGTTCTACACAAAAAACGCGATCTCCCTGAACATATTCTGAAGACTGATTGATTGATTGATTAAGTCACAGTTAGTGTTTCCCTCGCATTTCTAAAAACCTGGAACATTTTAACCAGGCAGTCGCTGCACTATTTACAACATCTTAGATCTCAGTCTTACAGACTTAAATTTAACAGTTGGAAGTGTTGATCTCAGTAGCATCTACTGCATTTCACCCCAAACAGTAGCTCCTGATTTTATGCACCATTAAGATAGAAATCCCACATTTAATTTCAAATTATCCAGGTACCCTTGTTATTGAGTATTCTGTTGTTGACAATTTCAAAATGGTTCCCTCTCCTTTCTAACTTCCTCTGTCCCCACCTTACAACTGTCCCCTCCCAATCAGCTTCCTCCCTTTCATCCCAATACAGCTTTCTTCCTGGTCCCTCACTTTTTTTTTAAAACTTCTTCCCCCAACCAGTCGAGACTCCTACTTCACCCAGTCGCTTGACACCGCTTCCTTCCCCTCAATCCTTTGTAACCTCCTCATTACCCCATCACAACCACTTGCAGTTTGTTCATTACCCTAGCACTTTCTGTCTCCTCAATTCCTCACCCCTTGCAACCTTCTCATTGCCTCCCACCATTCGCAGTCTCCTCCTTTATTCTGCCATCTCATGGAGTCTCCTCCTTCCCCTGCACATCCAGTTCTTCCATCCTCCTCCTTTACCCCCATACCCTTGCAGTTTCCTACTTTCTTCACCTTATCCCTACCGCTTCCTGGCAGGCCTACTAATAGCACACAGGATTGAGAAAAACCTGAGATTGGAGGAGCAACCCCTCAGAATCTCTCTATTTTGCATATGGGGATGATCTCATTCTGGTCATGGAATGGAGCAATTCTGCCCAAGCCCAACCATGCTGAACAAAGGAGCCCTGTGATTTAGCGCTATGTGCGACACTCTGTACTTGGCTCTGCTCAGCACAGGTTGTATCTGTAGTTCAAGTTCAGCATCTGTGTCTGTAGTTCAAGTTCAGGAATATAACAGCTTGACATGATACACAATGTCCAATTTACCAACATCCTAAAAACATGAATCATGACACTTTTTTCCAACGTTATAATCAATCTCTTCATTTATTCTACAGAAGACTAAAGGTCAAAGTCATCTTTTTCTCTTGAGTTTGTTTTACTTACCAGATGTATGTAAAATTTCTGAAAGATATTCGTGCTATTTTTAGGAAAGAGTTGATTTAATTTGAATGAGACAGCACTCAGTGGCCCTTGCTACCTCCTATGGGAAATTGTTTCAAGATTTCCCAGTTTCACATTGCTTTCTTGTAAATTACTTTTGAATTTGCTGCTTGCAGTTCTATACAAAAAGAAGTGGATTGTCTTGATCTATGTTATCTAGTTCAATTCAAATCATTAAAAAAAACGCAAATCTATCATCTCCCAACTTTCTCTTTTCCAATGATAATTTTCCCAGTTGTTTTATTTTGCTCATTGTATTTCAATACCTTTATCTCCTCAATCTTATAGGTTGTTCTCAGAAGCTGTGATTTCCATTGTTGGCCTGTGGGAAATAGAACTGAATATAGAATTCCAAAGGCAGTCACATCAATAATCTATAGATAGCAAGGTTACCTCACTATTTGGGTCGAAATTGTTCTTTTCATAATAGCAACATCTGAATTATGTACTCATTGTTAGTCGAGCACAATTGTGCTAACGTCAATTTATAATTAATCAAAATCTATAAATCTTTCATTTCCCATATACAGTTGACTCTTCTGAGATTTTTGTTTTATTGACTTAGAACAGTATAGCACAGTAACAGGCCCTTCAGCCCACCATGTCTGCACCGACACAATACCATTCTAAACTAATCCCATCTGCCTGCATGTGGTCCGTACCCCTCTAACACTTGCTTGTTACATGTTTGTCTAAATGGCTCTGAAACGTTGCTGTTGTATCTGCTTCTACCACCTTCCCAGGCAACGCATTCCAGGCATGTGCCATCCTTTGTGTAAAAAAACTTGCGTTGAACATCTTAAAACTTTCCTTCTCTCACCTGGGTCTGAGAGGATTGGTATGGACTTGATGGGCCAAATGGCCTACTTCCACACTCTAGGGATTCTATGATTCACCTTAAAACTATGGCCCCTTGTATTTGACATTTCCTTCTGAGGAAAATGATACCAACTATCCCCCTATCGCTGCCTCTTGTGATTTTACTACTTTCATGTTGCTTCTTGGCTCTGACACTCTAGCAAAAGCAATCCAAGTTTGTCCAACCTTATTGTACAAGCCCTTATAGCTAACACCAATCCAGTCAACATCTTGGTTACCTCCTTTGTAGGCTCTCTGCAATCTTCCTGTAGTGTCGTGACCAGAACTGCACACATACTCCAAATGTGGTCCAACTAAAGGGGTTATATAGCCGCAACATGCCTTGCCAACTCATATACTCGTTGCCCAACTGATGAAGGCAGGCATGCTATCTGCTTTCTTTACTACCTATCCACTTGCGTTGCCACTTTCAGGGAGCTGTAGACTTTCATCCCAAGAATTTTGAGTGCTCCTAAAGATCCTGCCACTTACTGTGTATTTTCCTCTTGCATTTGACCTACCAAAATGCATCACCTCATACTTGTTCAGATAAAACACCACCTACCATTTCTCTGCCCAACTTTTCAACTGATCTGTATCCTGCTGTATCCTTTGACAACCGTCCTCACTATCCACAGCTCAACCAATTTTTGTGTCATCAGAAAACTTACTAGTCAGACCATCCACACTTTCATCCAGATATATGTTGTAAGCAGCAGAAGTCCCAGTACTGTTCCTTGTGGAGCACCACTGATCACAGACCTCCAGTCAGCAAACCACTTCATCCACAGTTGCCTTCTGTTTTCCGTGAGCAAGCCAATTTTGTGTCCAATTTATCAACTCACAGTGGACCCCATTTGATTTAATCTTTTGCATCAGCCAAATATGAATGACGTTGTCAAATGCATGTAAAACATTTTTTGTTTATCTACACTGAAATCCATTTGCCAGCTAGGCATCCAGTTTCCCATGGTATTTAAATCTTCCTGTAGCTTCCCTGTTATTTAAAAACAGGCTTTTGGAGAAGTTGAATTCTAATTCACAATCTTTTTTTTCCCTTTAAACAGACACAGCAAAATCTGCATATCCCTGCTTTATTAAATCTCACAATATCTTGGACCATGCACAAAATGCCTTTTGTGCATTTGTTTCAGTCGTCTTCAAATTTAGCTTCTGTTCTTGTGGAAATTTTTTGAAGATATGTTTATCACTGAAGTTATAAAGCTAAACAGTCAAAGCTACGATTTGTGCCATGGGACATCGTTCAAGTTATAGACATTTCTTTGACATAACAAAATAGACCTGAGTGTTGATCAAAACTATCACCTTGATAAACTGTGTCGATGCTTTGTCTTTTCCTCCTTCCATTTAATTATTATTGTTTGTAATTCCCTGTTAACCATTTCAAAATGGTAAACAAATAACCTTTTATTTGGTTACTTCCTGAACAAAATCAAGAAGAAGAAAAATCTATTTAGAACACATATTCCCATGGCATGTTTTATCAAGTTTGTGCACTCGTATGCACACAGAAAATAGGATCGTTCCACAGAAACAGTTGGCTAAAGTTGTATGCTAAAACACCACAGAAAATAGAAAGAGCAGAAAATCTTTATTTTGCCGTGCAGTTATCACAGTTGTTTCTGAACAGTGCCAAGCAGGGAAAATCTATTTAGGGCCCGCATTTGGGATGGCATGTACTATTAAAGTTTGTGCACTTGTGCAATCACAACAGAAAAGGATCTTTCCACAGGCACCTTTGGCTAAAGTTGTATGCTGAAACATCATATAACATAAAAGGAATAGAAAATATATATTTTGTCATACATTAATCACAATACTAACTGATGGCCAGAGTTTTTTTAAAAACTGCAGATAAAAGTCATTTGACTGTGACCACCATTGAATTTCCAGATAATATTTGTTGAGGTTTTTGTGGACGTAATGGCTGATCAGATGAGAGAGAGAATAACTGTTTCCAGTCTGAAAGCCTTAATAGTATTTTTTTGAATTTGCATCTGAAGTGTAAGAAAATGCTGCAACATTCTTCCAATTATTTTCTGAAGTAAAATTACCCTACGTATAATAACAATGATCACTGGTTCATATATAATTTTGATCAGTTAAGGTCAGAATTTGAAAACTTGCTTAAATGGTTTCATGATAATACTAATAGTGTAAAAAGAATCAATATGTGAATTGCAATTCAAAAATAATTCTTCTGTATTAGTATATGTTAGCAGTCACTTCTGTTCAAGAACAAAATCATTAAATGTTAATATTTAGACAATATTCAAGTATAATTTTCTTGTGTAGTGTATCGATGACAAAGGAAGATCTCTCCACTCCACAAACATGTGAGAAACCTGTTTCAAGTGTCAATCAAACACCTGTTGAAACAAATGAATTTCCTCAGCTGCCAGAAGGTTTGGAAAAGAAGCCAATTGTACTTAAATTTAGTGCCTTATTGGATGGAATTACCATTGGTGCAGCACTACTGCCATCTCTCAAAGCAGAGTACAAAATGGGCAGGATGAAAAGTCATGGAATGACAGGTACTAGTGTGTAAATTAGCACAAAGTGAATGGCTACAGTCACTGTGAACTATGAAAATTGTTAAAATTTTGCATTAAATAAATGGGAATCCTAAATTGGTTTGATTTTTTAATTTAATTTTGTAAAATCTATCCAAATTCTTGGCACTAGCATAAATGAATGCTGACATGTTCAGTAATTATAAATGTACAAGTTCTGATTTCAAAATTTTGCTTTAAGGGGCTATTTTTGATTTCATTTTCTTCAACATGGCTGTACATCTATTCATTATCTTTTTGTTGCTGGAGAATGGTTGAAATGTAAAGCTGTATGAGCTGAGGAATGAAGGAAATGTATGAAAGGGTTTGTGATTACCGAGACAATTGGAATGAAGGTGGTGCTTGTTGCTCTCTGGTAAGAAAATTGTTGTCTAAATGGTGTGCCATAGATTCCATGTATTTATCAGGGAGAGTTTGTTACAAGTTGTGATAGATAACATTTGAAGAATTCTGTTGTTAAAATGTGCTCTTCCAATCATTAGGAGCCCAAACTAGATTCACATTTGAGCTGCCCAATCACAAGCTACGTTTCCAGTCCAAAGTGACACCTGTTGATATGGCAGCGTTACCTCCGTCAGCCAGCCTTAACCTACCACAGGTCACAATGTCCGGAGAATACATCATGGAGGAACATGAGAGTTACCCAGACAAATCCTGGAATGGGGATGAGTTTCCGTTGAAACAAGGCAATTATCTGCAGGGGAACTATTTACGCTGTGTTGCTGAGGTACAGTAGAAGTTGGCAAATAAAGCTGATACCAGATTAGTAAACTGCATGGAGAATTAGGAAAAAAAATAATTTTAATGGTTTTCCTGTTTTTCATAGGTTGGTTCTTTTGAGCACAACTTGACAACAGATCTTTTGAATCAATTGGTCTTTTTGCAGAAAGTTTTCATGAAGGAGGTTAATGAAGTCATTCAGAAAGTTTCTGGTATGTTTTAAAAAAACTTTCAATTTGAAATTAGCTTTGAAAACAATTTGACTTGCTGCTCATGAAGATGTTCTCATCCTTTTGAATATAATCATAAAAGATCTGTATTTTTTTTCCCTCTGTTAAGAACCTTGAGGCATTCTAGCTGTTTTAAAAGCAGGATGTAAGGGCATGTTGTTTGCCATGAATATTATGAAAGTTCCAAAATTAGTGTATTTAATTTGGCCTTTAAGGGAAAATGAATTCAAGCATTTAAATTATTTTGTTATTTTCTGTTTCCTTTTAATTTCTGTTTTGTCCTTGTCAGACGACTAAGAACGACTAGTCTTGAGATATTTGCTCTGTGCTATTGTGCTTCAATAATCTTTGTTTAACTCTGTCTTTTTAAGTGTCAAAGTGTCAATTATAATACTGCAAAACTATTTAGTAATGCTTGATCCAGGGTAGGTAACTGTTTTAAATATATTTGCACTGCTATTGCAGTGGATGGCTCAATTACCCAGCACAGTGGGGTCATATTGGGAAGCAAGCAGCACTAGTTAACATGTTGAGTTACTAAAAGATGGGATCTATTCATGAATATTTCTTTAGCCATGGCTTTCTCTTCCATGATTTCATCAGCCCATCAGCAGTACCTTGAATTAGTATATTTGAAATTAAAACTTTGTTTCACGTGCATCCCTTTATAAGGAATGTCAAAAATTAACATTAGAAAGCATATTTATAAAACGTGTTTATTTGCAGGAGGGGAGCAACCTATCCCACTATGGAATGAACATGATACATTAATGGATGGAGAAAAGCCAAAGATTCTGTTGTATTCTTTGAATCTGCAATTTAAGGTAATAACTTTAGTTACAATAAAATTCAGAGAAAGTCATGGAAGCTATTATGTGATAACGAGTTTTGCAAAGATTTATAGCTCTGGTTGAAGGTTTGCTCGCTGAGCAACGAATCTTCTAGCTAAGCGAGCAAACCTACATCCAGAACCTTAACCTGCAACCTATTATGTGATCCACTTTGCAATCCTTTTGAAAAGATATCGCCTTCTGTAAGTAAATTTCAATTAATTAATTTATTTATTCATTCTTTTAACACATTCATATTGGGCTGGATAGCAAGAATTAGGAGACTTAGCTTTATCCGCCTGCTTCAGTTGGCAGTGCACAGAGGGATTGGATTTTCATCATGTGGGAGTGAGGATGCAAGTGCAGGCGACAGTCATGCCAGCTGGAAAAGAGTTTAGAGGCAGTAACGGGCTAATGGATGCTGGTGTGAACTGCTTAAAAGGCTTGTCTTGGGAAACCTCCAGCCCATGCTTTGGCATTTCCAAGCCCATTCAGCCACTTTAGAAAATCAGTGAAGCCTTAGTAACAATGACTAGTGACTCAGCCCAGACATTCATTAGAAATAACTGAGCATCAGGGTAAGCATTGCTTTATTGTCAGCTCAGGCATTCTGATCTCTTCTGCCAATTGCATTTTGTTTATTTACACAAGGTAGAGGTTTCAAGTGCATATAGTTTCTGGTGCATACAGTTTCTGCTGTTGATATTTTCAATGGCTTAGGTGATTGACAATATTATTGTCCTGTGGTGAAGACTTTCTTTTAAGAAAATGGAAAGATAAGAATTACGTTTTTTTAAAAAACTTTTTAAACACTACTTACAGTTGCTATAGTTTTCTAAATAGTGGGTGACCAGGCACAAAGGTGTAGTAGCTGGGTATGGGAGAGTATGAGAACCATGCAAAATGGGTTGGTGGCTTGTAATGGAGTTTGAGGGGCAATGCGGTATTGGGTAGAAAAACGTACTTTGGCATGGGAGCATGGATAAGATCTTTTGAACGTTGATGCAACAGAATCTGTGACATATGTAGCCATACATCCCAAAGACTAGTGAATTGTGAATTAGTATAT
The DNA here is from genome assembly GCF_004010195.1 of Chiloscyllium plagiosum. Lineage (NCBI taxonomy): Eukaryota > Metazoa > Chordata > Chondrichthyes > Orectolobiformes > Hemiscylliidae > Chiloscyllium > Chiloscyllium plagiosum. The sequence continues at coordinate 4,457,944 of NC_057741.1, forward strand.
CCTTGCGGCTGTTTGCAATAAGCTAAGTACTGACCATACGCAACCAACCAACACCTGCAAAACTCAAAACATGGTATCCAACATAAGATGTGATTTTGTAATTGAAAAGGATTTACTGAACAACCCAAATGTGCTTAGAATTACACTAGTAACCAGTTTAGGGTTGTCACTCAGATTCCGAGTTTAATATATTTGCATTTGCATTTTCTGGAAAATAGATTAGTATGTAGAGCTTTGTTCTTTATAAAAAACAATTTATGAACTTTGTGCCTGTTACAACTCAATGAAACAGAGCCATTCTTTTGTACCTTTGTCAGGGATGTTGTTGGAGCTAATAGCCTTTGTCGTATCCTGTGCCCTCGCCTGTTTTCTTGATTTCTGTTTTGTATTCTTTCATGGATGTGGCCATTTATTGCCTATTTCTAATTCCTGAGGGGGCATTTTGCTGTGGGTGTGGAGTTACGTGTAGGGCAGACTAGGTAAGGAAGTCAGATTTCCTTTCCAGAAAGACATTAGTGAACCAGATGGGTTTTATGACAGTTGACAGTTAGGCCTGTTTTTTTATTTCCAGATGTTTATTAAATACAGATTTTATTATCTGCTGTGCTGGATTCAAAACATGTTCCCAGAACCTAGCGTTCTGAATTACTAGTCCAGTGACATTAGCACTATGCCACTGCCTTTCTACTTGGAGTGCATCAAATTGTTTGAAGAATGCCATCTGTAATGCTGAGGAACTCGGGAAGAAGCTGTTGTGGATCGATTTCTGGCTGAAGACAGATACAAATGCTTCAGCCTTGTCTTTTCATTAAATGCTGGACTTCCCCATATTTGCAGATGTGAGACATATCTTAGAACCACCACCTCCTGTTATTAGTTAGTTGTTATTACTTGTCCACTATTGATCATAACTGGATGCAGCAGGACTGCAGAGTTGAGACCTGATCCATTGGTTCTGGGGTCACTTTGACCTGAATATGGCCTAATTCATTTCTGGAGTGAAAAGGAAACATGCTTGTGAAGACAGCAGCTCCAAGCTGTAAGTGATTTGAAATCTTGTCTTTGTTGTGGGAAATGAATCCATATAAAGATGTTGGGTCAAAAACTTGAGATAGTACAGTATAATGGTACTTAATAACTTTTTTTGGAATATTTAACAAATCAGTCTTTCATAATGAGCCTTTCATTTTAATAACCAATGTGTATGTGTAATGTTAGCTTATTCAAAAATTTCTCTGACTCCTTAGAGTAGCACATAGCATTTTGTGATCGTATCAGGGTCTCCACTAGACTCTTTTGCAAGTCCCAAATCCCAGTTGGACTCCATATCAGATTTTTCAATATTTTTCAACTTGAATTTACATGATAAAAAGCAGTGATTAGTAGAATACTTACTAGGTACTGGAAATAATATTCTGTGATGCATTTAGTTTGTTTCTTGAGCTGCTTCTTGTTGAAAAATATATATGCTACATTGATTTTTGATTGATTTTGCATTTTTGGAGTTATAGAGCAAATACTTTAATTGATGTTGCATGTAAAGGTGAATTTATGACCTGCATATTCCATTTCGATCAAACTTTGACAGTGTTAAAATTCGTCACGAAAGTATTTAAGCCAATACTATAAATTTAAATAAATGAAAATTGAGAGCCAGAAAATGGTAACTATGTTGTGAATTCTAAAATCTGTGTGTACTGTGTTCATTTCTTATTTAGGGCATCCAGGTTACAGCAACTACCCCTTCAATGAGAGCTGTAAGACTAGAGACTGGATTAATTGAACTGGAACTTTCAAATCGCATCCAAACGAAAGCTCAGCCTGGTGCAGGTCGTAACAGCAGCTATCTGAAATTGTTTGGTAAATGTCAGGTTGACTTGAACCTGGCATTAGGACAGATTGTCAAGCATCAGGTATATTTTACCACATTCAGAATGTTAACTGTATTACAATAAATTGCATTATATTATAGTGCATATGTATTGACATTAGAAAATAAATTGTTTTGATCATGAATCGTGAATATATAAAATGTATTATTCCGCCCCTCCTTCTTTTAAAACTATAAAGGTTTTCTAAATTGCTTAATTCTTTACACGTATTCTTGAAACATGGACATCACAGTCTTATTTATTACCATCTATAATTGGCCTGAAAAGGTGGTAGGATTTGCATGCAGATGTTAATCCCGTGATATTAGTTATGGGTGAAAGGTCTTTAAAGAATACTTTCTTCAAATGATATTCATGAGCTCTTTGGGTTTATATACATTTCAGAAATAGTGAGGATTGCAGATGCTGGAGAAGTCAGAGTCGATTTGGTTCCAGAAATGGAATAGACCATCGGCAGGTCAAAGTGACTGCAAAACCAACAGATCAGATGAAGGGATAAGCCTGAAACATTGACTCTCTTGCTCCTCAGATGCTGCCTGACCTGCTCTGCTTTATATACATTTATTTTCATTTTTTTGTTGTTTGTTGTTGATAAATAATAAAGCATAGTGACATTTCAGCCTGTTCTGCCAGCACACAAAATGCCAGAATTATTGAGGTCAGTTTCAAAGCATCTTGATTGGCATTCATTGCAACCCTGAATATTTACTCTTTCCATCACTAACCCAACATATTTGCAATATGTACCATCTGCGCAATATTCAGCATTTCTCCAGGCTTCTTGGACAGCATCCACCAAATTCTTGAACTCCAGCATTGAGGATAACAAAAAGAGCAATTGTATGGGAGCACTGAATTCTTATTTGAAAAAAAAATTGCCATTGCTTCATTGTCGCTCAGTCAAAATCCAAGAATTACCTAGCCAAATCTACTATGGGTGTGCATTCATTACAAACTGCAGTGGTTCAAGAAGGTTTTTCACCACATCATCTTAAAATTAATTGGGGATAAAAAATAACTGCTGGTCTTGCCAACAGCATCTATAGCCCGTGACTGAATGTGGGGGAAGCTTATGTAAACCAGATTAGTTGGTCCTCCACTCCATTGCAATTTAGAGGGGCATTGGTGCAGCATGACTGCATAATCATGGTTACTGCATTTGGAAAAAAATTAAAATGCGGTTCTCCACAAAATGGTGAAAAAAGGTCAAAATACAAGTGAGCATAATTGATTTATGTTTTACAGCAATTATAATTGTTATTTAACAGCCTAATTCAGAGGTTAAACAGTATTCTACTAGACTCTATCTATTAGCAGAAAGCTACCTCAGGAGTCTTCAGTTGCTAAGATTATTACACATGGTCACCTCAGGCAGCATATTCCACAACTTTCCATTGCTTGTCTATCCAGTGTCCCTATTCTTAGCTTTTAATACCCACACAGTTTTGAAATTATGTAAAATGTTTAATTAGCATTCATTTTATCTGTACCCTTTTGAATCTTTGATTTTTCACACATTGCAATCTTCTATCCGATGCATATATTCTTTGCTTTGCACACCTTTGCTTATAATCTTGGTGTCGGTATATTAATTTACCCCTGTGCATACATACTGGTATTCCCACTATGCATTGATAAAATGAACTATACACACGCAGTGATTCTATACCAATTCACTAATACCTCTTCTCCTTTTAATTATTTAAGATTTATTTTGCTTTGCTTTGACTCTGCTGGTGACATCAATGAACTAATCAGTGAATGGTCTGATTAGTTTTTTTTTGACCTTGCACTTCTTCCCCTTTCCTATTCTTGTGACCTTACATGTGTTCATTTTAAATGTGTCACTTGTCAGCTTGTTTAGTTGCCTTTTTATATTTTATCTCCTGTTATTTCTAATCCTTTTTTCTTTCACCCTTTGAAGAATTTTTAATTTTATCATGTTGAGAAATCATTGAGAAACAAAATGATCCCATATTAATACCCACTGCACCTCTTTAATTAACTTTTCTCTTTTCTGATATTCAACAACACTTCTATATTCATGTGATATATAGTCTCCTCTGGCTGAGTAAATTTCTGGTCTGCTGCAAGAGGAGCTCCCTACCTCATGGCTTCTGAAATTTAGGACTTCTCTTTTCTATGATACCATGTCAAAAATCTAGCTGAAGTTAAATATGTGGTTGTGCAATATTACTCATTCATTTTACCACAAGATTAATTATCTTTTGAAGTTCAACAGCTTGATCTTCCTCCTATAAAATTGTTCTTAGCATTGTTACTTATGTGTTTCTTGATCTCTATGTTACCTTTTCATGTTTTATTTCCTACAGATTTATAGGTTTACTAGCCTATAAATCTTAAAATCACCTTTTGCCCCTTCTTAGAAGCTGGCAGCAGGGTTAACCTTGATCAGACTCCAATATCAGGCAGAATTTTCCCAAAGAATCTTCACTTACTGTGGCTGGAAATGCCAGTTGGCAACACGCATGGTCAACTGCTGGAATTCTTCCATGCAGAAGGAAGTTCATTAACAACCTAATTACTGATATTGTCGTCCTGAGCAGAATGATTGCCTTCCCCTGAGAGCTGCCAGCCCAATTTGGCACCATTTTTCTTTACCTTAGTGTAATGTATTGTGATACAAATGTGTATTTCATCTCCATCTAATTTCTAAGTTTCATGAACTACACATTTCTCAATTTATCTTCAATAAAAAGTTACTTATTTATTATTTCTCTCAGTGCAAAGCAGTGCATATTGTAAATTAATTCTTCAAACAACAGCATTATATTATTGAAACAAAAACAGAAATTCTGGAGAAACTCAGCAGGTCTGGCATAATTTGTGAATGGAAAGAGTTAAGGTTTTAAGACCAGTGACCCTTCTTTGAGTCAGGAAGCATCCACAGTTCTTTGTTATTGGAGACTCCGTGGCATTTGTAACACCATTGATTTTTCTTTTAGGATCAAGAGTTTTACATCAGCTAAGCTTCTCTTTTAATTTATTGAGTGAAAATGTTGAAGGTTAAGTTAGTCTATTCACTTGTTGTTTTATCCCCGTTGTACTCGAGCACCCAACATTCTTCTGCCTTCGGTCTGTTCTAGTTTAATAATTTTCATTGTGTCTTAGTTTGTTTGCCCTCGGTTTAATTTTTGATTATTGAAGATGTTTTATTCCTATTGCTTATGTCCTACTTTAGGTCTATGAAGAAGCTGGTTCAGATTTTCATCAAGTAGCGTATTTCAAAACACGGATTGGATTGAGGAATGCGCTTCAAGAAGAGATCAGTGGTGCTTTTGATAGGGAAGCTGTTCTCATCACACTTAGTCGACCAATAATATATGCACAACCAGTGGCTTTTGACAGAGGTATGGTTTTTCAGTCAATAGAAATATAACTAACTTCTGTTAGCCAATGCCCAAACCCACTAACCTAACCATGCAAGGTAGCTCAACCAAATTCTTCCTCAGTGCTGCCGTACTCTCCGGGATCCTTCTCTGGGTGTCACAATTCCCAAATTGTCCAGCAATTTCAGTTGTGTGGAATTCTGAAACCTTTGAGGAGAAAGTGAGGTCTGCAGATGCTGGAGATCAAAGTTGAAACTTTATTGCTGGAACAGCACAGCAGGTCAGGCAGCATCCAGGGAACAGGAGATTCGACGTTTCAGGCACAGGCCCTTCTTCAGGAATGAGCAGAGAGTGTTCAGCAGGAGAAGATAAAAGGTAGGGAGGAGGGACTTGGAGGAGGGGCGATCACATTTCCAACGCCCCTCCTCCAAGTCCCTCCTCCCTACCTTTTATCTTCTCCTGCTGAACACTCTCTGCTCATTCCTGAAGAAGGGCCGTGCCCGAAAACGTCGAATCTCCTGTTCCCTGGATGCTGCCTGACCTGCTGTCTTGTTCCAGCAATAAAGTTTCAACCTCAATTCTGAAACCTTTGTCAATCCCCATATCTCTCCAATTGGTGCTTTCACACTCAAGGGTTTTTGAGCCATTGCCATCAAATCCCAGCTTCTGTTCTTCTATACTTTCAGACACCGCATGAATTATTCAGTGCCATCAGATTTTGTGTTGGCGTTCCACCACACAGTTCTGGCAGAAAATGATGTTTTACTTTTCAGCTGCTGCAAAAGCAGCAAACATCAAACCCTACAGTATTTAAAGATCCATCAGTGAGATGAAATCTGCCACTGAGTCAATTTTACTCTGTTAGTAAGCATCTTTCCTCCAAAGTGTTGCTGAAACTCATTACTTCTATCCTAATTCTGTTGAACATTAGCATTCCTCTAACTAAGCATAGTAAACCTCAGTTTCTCGCTATCCTGAAACCTACAACTTGTGCATTCAAGGCTTTAAAAAAAGATATGGTATAGAATATGTCACAATAAAGGATATACAGTTTTTCTTTTGGAAAACTGTCAAAGTTGCAGAATTTGATTCTCAAAACTTGAATTAAAAATTCCATACTAATTCATAAAAGCATATGACTCATTTCAACCATTGGCCTTGATAAAACAAGGTGGATTCCATAGCATAATAACATTTGCTTATTCACCAGGTGCAACACCACACCTTATCATAAGTGGAAATCAACATTTCAAACTAATGTCCATAAGAGTAGATTGAATTATATATAGGTATTTCTAAATTAATACAGAATTGGGAATGCACCAGTGCAAATTTTGGAATTTGAAATAGTAGTTGCAGCTTTCAATCCCAGACAGAATATTTTGACATTGAAGTTTGACTGCAACTTTTTGAGTGAAGACTTTTAATGATCATTTTGTACTCAAGCTGGTGCTGTATAATAAGGTAAAATATATGTATCTCATCTTGGCCATATCTTAGAATTGAGAGTCTCACAATAAACCTAAATACTGATTTTTAGATTCTTACGTTATATTGCAAATGAGTTATATGTTCGATACACAAAAATCCGTGAAGAATTGAAAAGTCTATTTAAGCATGCAAAAACAAATATGATTATATGAATGTTTAAATTTGATTATTAATTTATTCATCACTTTTCATTTTGAAGCTGTCCTTTTCTGGCTGAACTACAAAGCTGCTTATGACAATTGGAATGAACAGCGGATGGCACTGCACAAGGACATCCATGTGGCTACAAAAGAAGTTGTTGACAAACTGCCTGGAATCCAGCAGACCTCTGCTCAAGCATTTGGCACACTCTTTTTGCAGCTAACTGTGAATGATTTGGGTATCTGCTTACCTATCACCAGCACTGTACAGGTAGCATACTAATACGCTGCAGCAGAAACAGTCAACTCAACTGCTATTTGCTATTTAATTTCTGTCGTGCTGCAACTGAACACTCGTAACATACCAAAAAAGAATAGGATAATTTAAGATAATAAGCAGTTGAATATTATGAGTGTTCAGTTGCAGCACGACAGTTTTTCTTCCTTTTGAGCGGTTTTCTTGCATGAACACTGATTCCTTATTGAAACAGTTTTTAAGGGCCAGAATCTCCCTCTAGTAATCCAAATAGTCATGCTTTTCGACAATTTTGCTTTCTCAACTGCAGGTGCCATGATGCTATTTTTTAATTGCTATTTTAATTGCTAAAGTCTTGCTGCAGCTAGAGTGCAAACATCAGAGCTCAGTCCTGGGACCTTGCTGTAATGGTTCAGCTACTCTCTGATTTCAATATCTTGGTCATCATTGAAGTTCATTTGTACTTGATTGAAATTTACCTGTTGGCAGAACTTTCAGATTTTGTAAACAGTTCAATTGGCACTCTCTTCTCCTCACATCCCTATCTTTGTTCCTCTTCTTCATATATTGGGGAAAATGTCTTGGCATCAGTGTGTATCCATTGCATCTGAAGTGCCATACTCAAAAACAATGTTCCATTTTGTTTCAAAAATCTTTACTGAATTTCATGTGCAAGGGACTTGAGTTCATAAGACTGAGCAGAAATTAGGCCATTCAACCCATCGAGTCTGCTCCACCATTCAATCATGGCTGATAAGTTTCTCAACCCCATTCTCTTGCTCTCTCCCCTAAACCCTTGATCCCCTTCATTCTCAAGAACCTATCTCAGTCTTAAATATACTCAATGATCTGGCCTCCACAGCCTTCTGTGGCAATGAATTCCATAGATTCACCACTCTCTAGCTGAAGAAGTTTCTCCTTTTCTCCATTCTAAAAGGTCTCCCCTTTACTCTAAGATTGTATCCTCGCATCCGAGTCTCTCCATCAATGGAAACATCGACCCAACATCTGTCGTCTCCAGGCCATTCAATATTCTGTAAGTTTCAATTAGATCCCCCCTCACCCTTCTAAAATCCATTGAGTATAGACCCAGAGTCCTCAAACTATCCTCATATGCTAAGCTTTTCATTCCTGGGATCATTCTCATAAACCTCCTCAGTCCAGGACCAGTACATCCATCCTGAGATATGGGTCCAAAACTGCTCGCAATACTCCAAATGTGCTCTGCTCGAGCCTTTTTAGAGCCTCAGAAGGCTTTTATATTCAAGTCTTTTGAAAATAAATTCCATCATTGCATTTGCCTTCCGAACTATTGACCCAACCTCAACCTTGAGAGAATCCTGGACTAGAACTCCCAAGTCTCTTTGCACTTCAGACTTATGAATTTTCTCCCTATATAGAAAATAGTCCATGCCTCTATTTCTTCCCACTATGAAGTGCATGATCTCATACTTTCCCACATTGTACTCCATCCGCCACTTCTTTACCACTTTCCTAGCCTGTCCAAATCCTTCTGCAGCTTCCCCGCCTCCTCAATGCTACCTATCCCTCTACCTATCTTAGTATTGTCTGCAAACTTAGCCAGAATGCCCTCAGTTCCTTCATCTAGATCATTAATGTATAAAGTGAAAAATTGTGGTCCCAACACTAAGCTTTGCGGAATACCACTTGTCACCGGCTGCCATCCTGAGAAGGAGCCTTTTATCCCCACTCTCTGCTTTTTGCCAGACAGCCAATCTTCTATTCATGCTGGCACCTTACCTCTGACACTAATGGGCCCTTATCTCACTCAGTAGCCTCCTGTGTGGCACCTTGACAAAGGCCTTCTTGAAATCCAGGTAGATAACATCCTTGGTCTAGCTTACCCATTACTTCCTCAAAGAATTCTAGCAGATTTGTCAGGCATGACCTCCCCTTAAAGAAATGATGCTGACTTTGTCCTATTTTGCTATGCACTTCCAAGTATTCAGAAATCTCATCCTTCACAATGGATTCCAGGATCTTACCCATGACCAAGGTTAAGCTAATTGGTCTGTAATTTTCTGTCTTTTGCCTTATTCCCTTTTTAAACACGGGTGTGATGTTGGTGATTTTCCAGTTCACTGGCACCTTCCCTGACTCTAGTGATGCTTGAAAGATCATCATTAATGCCTCCGCTATCTCTTCAGCTACCTCTCTTAGAACCTAGTCAGGCATGGCTGCCTCATCCTCCCAGTAGCATGCTTCTTTTTCCTCGGGATGAAACTCTGCTGTGTCTCCTGAATTACTTTGAGAGGCCTCCGCCATTGCTGTCCCAAAGTCTTTCCTGCTGTGCTCCTCTCAGTGTCAATTCTATTCAGCTCCTCCCTCATGCCTTTGCAGTTGCCTTTATTCAGCTGTAATACCATAACATCTGATTCTCCCCCTCAAATCGCAGAGTAAATTCAATCATATTATGATCACTGCCTCCTTAGGATTCCTTCATCTTAAGTTCCCTTATCAAGTCTACCTCATTACACAACACTAAATCCAGTACTGCCTGTTCCCTAGTGGGCTCCACTACAAGCTGTTCCAAAAAGCCATTTTGTAGACATTCCACAAATTCCTTTTTTTGCAATCCATTATCAACCTGATTTTCCCAGCCCATCTGCATATTGAAATCGCCCATGATCACTGTGACTTTGCCTTTCCTACATCTTTTCTATCTCCCGGTGTATCTTGGGCCCAGCTCCTGACTACTGCTTGGAGGCCTGAGACTTTTCACTACCAACTTTCAATTACTCTGCATGAATAGAATCAACCAGAAAGCAGACTGTGCAATGGCTTATAATAAGCACAAAGGGCAAAGTCACTAGATTTTAGGTCCAGCAAATCTCACCTGCATTCATGCCTTCAACTTTACTGCTATAAGTTGCCAAATACTGATAAACTGATCCCAAATGCTTTGACTTTAAATTTGTGTTTGTATGCTACTGCCTGTGTTCCAGCTGTCACATTTCCCCATGTCACATTTCTTGTACATTTGGTCCATTCTCCTTCCTCTACTCATATTTGATTTGATACCTCAGCCATCTGTAAACACCGTCAAAGGAAACTTAAAACTATTTATTCAGCAAGGAACGACAAAAACTGATACATTGTGTAACATTTTTAGTTTAACCATTTTTGAAGATAACATATTGATATCATGCAACATTGAATAACAAATTCATTAGAATTAAAACTGGATCAAATTGTCCCAGTTTAGCTTGAAACTTTGGATTTGAATTCACAAAACCTAGCTTGTGATTTGTTTTGTCATAAACCTAAAAGAAATAGGCTATTACTTTGGTGTTGCTGTTATCAATTTAACATTTTTAAGTTAAAACTTAAAAATTATTATTGATATTGACAGTATTAACATTGTTGTGCTATTCTTCTGCTACCATTAAAAGCAAGAGTTCCAATCTCCATTAAAATAATGATAAAGTGATCAGTTAATTCCAGGCTTATTTACAATAAAAAATGTATTCAAATTACAGCAAATACAAAATGCAACCTTATTGTGAATAGCTGAAAGACCTTTTATTCTGTTTATTAAAATTGGGAAGTTCAAACCTTTGCTTGCAGTCCCTGCACCAAACTCCATTCCTTAGCTACAACTCCTTGGCAATAACCTGTGATTAAGTCAGTTTGCAACTTTAATGTCATGGCTGATCCCAAGGTAACCTTCTGCCTTCAAACTAATTGCATCACTAAGACCATCTGCTTTTATCTCTGTAAGATCTGATTTTCACATCTGTTGTAGTAGCTCATCTGCTGCTGAAACCCTCATTTATACCTTTTGTTACCTCTTGACTCAACTATTCCGTATTATTCCTGGCTGGTCTCCCACACTTTACCCCTTGTGTACCTGAGGCCATCCAAACCTCAACTGTCCCTGCAGTAACACTCCTGTTCTCCTTTTCATTTGTGTACTTGCTGGCCTGCATTGACCTGTCAGTATTTCAGTATTATGTCTTGAAATTCTCATTCTTGATTTCAAATCTCTTCATGGCTTTGCCCTTTCCTATCACTCTAAGGTCCTCCAGCTATATAACCATCTGAGATAGTTACACTCATTAAATTCTGACCTCTGCAACTCCACTTTTAATTGCTACAGTATTGGCAGTCATGTCTCCCATTGTTTCAACTTCAAGCTTTGAAATTCCTTGTTTAAACCTCTGTCTCTCTGTATCTCATTTTCCTCCTTTAAGGCACTTAAAATCTGTCTATTTGACCCAGCTTTCATCTGATCTAATATCATCATTTCTGGCTTATAATTTGTTTTATAGTGCCACAGTGAGGTGTCTTGGGACATTTCATTCTGTGAAAGGAAATACATAAATATATTTCATGTTGGACAATGGAAACTTTTGTTTGACAATTAATTTTGATTGGTTTTGGCAGGGTAATCACAATATTGATTTTGATCCTGGGTCAGCTATGGTTCTTACGATTGAGAGCACTTTGATCACCGCTTGTTCATCTGAATCCCTCGTCAGCAAGGGTCACTTCAAAAATTTCTGCATACGGTTTGCTGATGGATTTGAAACTAGTTGGGATGACTGGAAACCAGAACTACAGGGTGATATAGTAATGAATGCTTGTGAGTTTCTACTTACTTATAGTCTTGCTTTATTTCTTTCTCACTCCAAGCCCTATCCCCATTGCAAACTGTATTAAAAAGAATGGACAAAGAGACTGCAAAAATTTGATGTTCTAGAAGTCCTGTCAGACCTAAAACGGAGATATATGTACATTTCCAATGCAAGCCGTGCAGATAATCATTTCAGTTAGGTTGTTAGTGCTGGGGTAGGAGCTTATGCAGACGTATGCAGAGTAGGCAACTGGGGAGGTGGTGACATACTGGTAATATCACTGAAATAGTGATCCAGAGGCCAGCCTGGGACTGGATCCTGTTCTGGAGACATGGATTTGAATCCCAGCATGGCAGTCAGTGAGATTTAAGTTAAAAACCACACAACACCAGGTTATAGTCCAACAGGTTTATTTCGAAGTACAAGCTTTCAGAGCGCTGCTCCTTTGTCAGGTAGCAAGTGAGGCAGAACCAAAGAACGCATAATTTATAGTAAAAGATCAAACTGACTTACAACTGATGCAATATATTGAACAAACCTAGTTTTGCACTTAGAATGGGTTGCAGGTTTCGATTCATTAATATGTAAATCCCAGAATTTGTTTCAAGTCACATTCCCAAGATAACTTAAGGTTTTATAAAAAAGTGAAATCTCAGCTCAGACAATGCATTAACGGTGTGAGATTAGAATCTGTCTGTATTCCAACCTTGAGTCAGACTGATTCTATTTCCAAAGTGAGAATTTATAAAATGTCATGTGGACTGACTTCCTGCAAATTGTGTGCCTTTTGAACAAAATAGAATGTATCTGAAAATACAAATCTGCAAAATCACCCCATAGACTTGTGTGTGTGCGCGTGCATGTGAGAGAGTGTTTGTTTGTGTGTGTGTGCGCGCTTGTTAGAGTGTGTGCATGAGTTTGACAGTTATATGCCTGTGAGAGAGTGTGCATGTGAGTGTGTGGTTATATGCCTGTGAGAGAGTGTGCATGTGAGTGTGTGTCTGAGAGAGAGGGTGTGCATAGTGTGATCGTGTGTACGAGTGTCTGTGTGTAGTGTGGTGGAGTCACCTGTAGTGTGACATGAACCCAAGATCGCGGTTGAAGCCTTCTTCATGGGTACCGAATTTAGCTATCAGCCTCTGCTCAGCGACTCTGCGTTGTTGTGTATCCCGAATTCTGCCTTGGAGGAAGGTCACCAGAAGATCAGAGGCCAAATATCCTTGACTGCTGAACGTTCCCTGACTGGGAGGAACATCCCTGTCTGGCTCAGTGAAATTTAAATTCATTTAAAATATGGAACTAAATGGCAACCATGTAACAATTGTTAATTGTCATAAATACCCATCTGGTTTACCCGTCTGTTATGGAAGAAAATCCATCATGAGAGTCTAGACTTACAGCAATGTAGTTGACTCTTAACTACACTCTGCCTAACAAACCAGTTAGTTCAAGGGCAATTAGGGATGAACAATGCATGCTGGTCCAGCCAGCGCCATCCACATCCCATGAAGGAATAAATAAGAAGTAACATCAGTCATGAAACAACAGTGTAACATTAGTCAGCATGTAAAGCCTATTTGATATCGATTGGTGCAATTTTCACTTCAGCATTCCAGCCCACAAACATTCTTAACATCATACAGTTGAACATGAATTCAGAAAGTATGCTCATCTGCATTATTTTAAAGGGATCAGTGACCATGCTTAGGTTAGTTGCTGATAATCTGTAGCTGTCAGTTACTGAAGTAGTAGACGAGGTTTGGACTGCTATTTAAATTTGCTGAAAACGATAGGGACAGTTTGGCACCTAGTAAAGGTTCTCATTTCAAGACCTCTGTTAAGACTTAACTCCTGTAGACTCTTTCATTGGGCTGCATCTTACATATGATTGGCTAAATCTGAATTATTGAGAGTTTTGGAGCATTGTTGCCATGAGGCTTAGCAAGTTCTTCTGCTGTATCTTAGCAAATGTACCTCATTGATTACCTAGTATACCCATATAATGTGACTCATGTTCAATAACTGCATGCTAGTCCCAGAACAATTCACTACTCGGCAGATATCCAGAATTTACTGGGGAGGTCCATTGTGCACCCAGACAAGCAGCTAGTCTGGCACTGCCCTGCATGGTTGCTGATATTTGCCCTGGACATAGTAGACATGAGTAAATCGGCACGTCTGTTTGGGACAGAGTGCTGGAGGTTATGCTGGATGGCGTGTGCCGACACAGGATTTCTTCATCCCCTAGCACCAGCATCAGAAACCATGACAAGGTTGGCTACCTCACTTAAAGCACACTCGGTTGTCTGAGAATTGCTCAGCAATATAGAAAGAAGGTGAATGTGTTTCTCCACTCAGCCAGTCTAATTGCCACAATTGTTTTTCTAATACCTCACACTTATTCTTTCTCTGCTACTGTAACTTACCTGCCACCAAGGGTCATTCTCCTCTATTGCTCTCACTATTGCCTGCAACATTGCCTGAAACTACTAACCCTGTCAACCCTATGTGCTGTTTATTCACTCACTCGGCATACATCTGTGTACTGCCTAGTATGTTCCACTACGTGTAGATATGACCTTTAAGCTATCTGTTAAAATAAACTTAATTCTTGTATTCTGGTGACAGAGTGTTTCTTTGTGATCAATTTCCTTTTCTTTCTCAATTTCTTTTTTTTGCATCGCTGTCTGGCCAGATTGCAGTCCTTGTGAATCTGAAACAGATAGGCTTAAGGACAGATTTATGGGGCAGGGCCAACACTAGGTGCGTGCTTAGAATATGTGTAGCTTGTAAATCAGAGACATTTGCATAATGAAAAGGAAAGGCTAGTGAGAAGCAGGATTAATGCAAGTATACTATTATCGATGTAGGTTTGCTTGCTGAGCTGGAAGGTTCTGGTTCAGGCGTTCCATCACCATATTAGGTAACATCATCGGATGAAGCACTGGTGGTATGGCCCATTTTATATTTGTGTGTTTAGGTTTCCTTGGGTTGGTGATGTCATTTCCTGTTCTTTTGCTCAGGGGTTGGTAAATGGGATCCAAGTCAATGTGTTTGTTGATAGAGTTCCGGTTGGAATGCAATGCTTCTAGGAATTCTCATGCATGTCCTTCCCCATCTGTATGTAAATATACTAGGGAGAGTGTGCCATGTCCTTTGGTGGCTAGTTGATGTTCATGTATTCTGGTGGCTAGTTTTTTTGCCTGTTTGTCCAAAATGGTGTTTGTCACAGTCCTTGCACAGTATTTTGTAAATGACATTAGTTTTGCTCATTGTCTGTATAGCTGCTGCTTTTGTGTGTTGGTGGGTTTGTTGGCTACCATGATGCCAAGGGGTCTGAGTAGTCTGGCAGTCATTTCAGAGATGTCTTTGATGTAGGGGAAACTGGCTACGGTTTCTGGTTGTATTTTGTCTGCTTGTTTAGGTTTGTTGCTGAGAAATTGGCAGGAAGTGTTCGTTGGGTACCCATTCTTTTTGAATACGTTGTATAGATGGTTTTTCTCTTCTCTGCATAGTTTCTCTGTGCTGCAGTGTGTGGAGAAATAAATAAGACCGACTTCCAAAAAAATGAAATCAGTCAGATCCAACACACCACACTTCTACGGATTACCCAAAATTCACAAACCAGGAGCCCCCCTCAGCCTCATAGTCTCGCTACCTGGAACACCAACTTACAGACTGGCCAAGGTGCTACACCAAAGATTCAAACACTTAGTAGAAGGCTCACGCCACTCCATCCACTCCACCCAAGAATTCCTGAAGACCATCAAAGACACCAAGACAGAAGAGGATGAAATAATGGTCTCCTTTTACGTAACAGCCCTGTTCACATCCATCAACATCAACCTGGGCAAGAAAGCATTGACTACACTATTAAAGACCCAAAGACACACACACGAAACACCAACTTCATCAGCAAGGACAATATCGCCAAGCTAGTGGACCTATGCCTTACCACCCCCTTCATTGAAATAATGTTCTAATGCAGCTTCGTTTGTGAATGTTAGGGTGATTGCTTCTGTAGTTCAGTATTTGGTCCATATATATTGTTTTCCTGTAGACGTTGGATTGAATTTCCCCATTGACTGTTCGCTGTACCGTGACATCTAGGAATGGCAGTTTGTTGTTTTCCTCCTCTTTAGTGAATTTTATGCCAGTAAGGGTATTATTGATGGTCTTGAAGGTTTCTGCTAATTTGTTGCGTTTAGTGATGACAAAGGTATTATCCACGTAGCAGGCCCAAAGTTTGGGTTGCATGGTTGGTAGAGCTACTTGTTCAAGTCTCTGCATTACTGCCTCTGCTAAGAACTCTGATATCGGAGATCCCATGGGTGTTCCGTTGGTTTGTCTGTAGGTTTTGTTGTTGAAAGTGAAGGGGGTGGTAAGGCATAGGTCCACTAGCTTGGCGATATTGTCCTTGCTGATGAAGTTGGTGTTTCGTGTGTGTGTCTTTGGGTCTTTAATAGTGTAGTCAATGCTTTCTTGCCCAGGTTGATGTTGATGGATGTGAACAGGGCTGTTACGTAAAAGGAGACCATTATTTCATCCTCTTCTGTCTTGGTGTCTTTGATGGTCTTCAGGAATTCTTGGGTGGAGTGGATGGAGTGGCGTGAGCCTTCTACTAAGTGTTTGAGTCTTTGGTGTAGCACCTTGGCCAGTCTGTAAGTTGGTGTTCCAGGTAGCGAGACTATGAGTCTGAGGGGGGCTCCTGGTTTGTGAATTTTGGGTAATTCGTAGAAGTGTGGTGTGTTGGATCTGACTGATTTCATTTTTTTGGAAGTCGGTCTTATTTATTTCTCCAGATTTCTGAAGTTTTTTTGAGTAGGGATGTGATTCGGTTCTCTAGTTGTGGGGTCGGGTCTATCGCCACTTGTTGGTAAGTGTTGGCATCTGCAATCAGTGTGTTCGTTTTCTCAATGTAATCTCTTTGATTTAAAATGACTGTCAAGTGTCCTTTGTCTGTAGGTAGGGCTTTCCTTTCTTGTGTATTGTGTGTTTCCTTCCTTTTTCCTGCTTAATGTTGGTGCAACTATCTGTCTGATGGTTTGCTGGGTTTCTTCTGTGAGTTTGTTGTCTTTCAGTGCTGTTTCTAATGCTGCTAAGAAATCTTTCTTGTCTGCATTCTGGACATTGTAATTTAAATCATCTTACTAAGATGGCTTTTTCAGTGTCTGTTAAGGGTCAGTCAGATAAGTTTTTTTTAATCCATGCTTGTGTGTTGTCAGTGTTGTTATTTCGTGTAAGTTTCCCTAGTTTTTTCCACAGGTCTAGTTTTTTCATTTTCTGTGTTTGTTGCTGTCTAATGTCTATGGGAAAGTGAGGACTGTAGATGCTGGAGATCAGAGCTTAAAAATGTGTTGCTGGAAAAGCGGAGCAGGTCAGGCAGCACCAAAGGAGCAGAAGAATCGGCGTTTCGGGCGTAAGCCCTTCTTCAGGAAGATTCCTGAAGAAGGGCTTATGCCCGAAACGCCGATTCTCTTGCTCCTTTGATGCTGCCTGACCTGCTGCGCTTTTCCAGCAACACATTTTTAAGCAAGTGTCTAATGTCTATGGCTTGTTGTACTGTGTCTGTCCATTCATGGTCTGTTGCATTAGTGAGTAAAGATGTTTGGTGCAAAATTTCCTGGTTGTATTACGGTGTCTGTTGTGGGCATCATTAATTATTTCTCTAAGCATTCTGCAGCCGTTTTGCTCTGCTATCCTTTGGCTAGCAGGGTATTAAGGGGCGGTTTGTATTTAGGCATTTAGGTAGTATCTCTTTCCTTAGGCATTCGTGCAGGAAGTACAGCTGTTCACGGGTGGTGCTGTCGGATGGCATTGGTTTCCCATTTTTGGCCCAGTTTTAGCATATTGTGCCCATGGGTGTTAGCAAGTTTTGAGAAGATTTGTAGCTCGGGTTGAGGTTCTGGATGGAGGTTTGCTCACTGAGCTGGAAGGTTCATTTTCGGACATTTCATCACCATACTAGGTTACATCAGTGAGCCTCCAGATGAAGCACTGGTGGCATAGCCCGCTTTTTATTTGTGTGTTTACGTTTCCTTGGGTTGGTGATGTCATTTCCTGTGGTATACTATTTGGTTCTTTATTGGTCATTAACAGAAACGTAATAACCAGATAATCTATTTTTGTGGTAGTAGTTGATGAATAAATGTTAGTCAAATCACCGGAAAGAACTCCAGAGCTCCACTGTGCTGCAACATTATACGACATTCATACTATTTTAAGAACAGAATGTTTCCAATACAAGAAGGGAAAAAAGCATTGTGAGATATGGTTCAGGGAGATTAAGTATGGGCAAATACCTGATTTACAAGTAGCTAAACAATGATCACAAAATTATTGTTGAGTTCAGTGTGAGAAATGAGGAATCCAAAGTTGGGTACTATGGAAAAAAGTTCAACAATATAACAAGGGAAAAGAAGGTGAAACTCCTACCATGCTATTAACCCACTCCAGAGTCTAGAATCCCACTTGGCAGTCTGGCTAATTTGACAGATGGAAACATGTCAGCATCGATAGAAAATGGTTGATACTCAGAATCAAAACGTTATAATACATGGGCGATGCATGAACTGGAGAAAAATTGGAAGTTATGCACCAGCAGAGGTCAGTGTTGGATCCATTTTTGTTGTCTGTGTATTTAATAATTTACATTTGTTTATGGGGCACATGTTGGAAAGCAAAAGTAGAAAGCCATGGATAGTTTAGCAGAATGGGCATACAGCTAATAGTGCAGTTTAAAAAACATTAGAAGTTTTCAAGATGCTAAGAGAACTGAGAGTGTGGGAACAATTGCACTGACCAGGATTCTTTTCTTGGAAATAGAGACCAGTGATCTGAGAAAGATCACTCAAAATATAGAGTTTTGATAGATTTTATGGGTAGAAGGTGAGTTTACTTATTGGAAAATCCAAAGCCATAAGCTGTAAATACAAGATGGAGTTGAGATCATCCTGATACATAGTTACACTACATTATAAGTGCAATTTCAAATTGTGGAGAAATATCTTACTCAGTGTGTATTGCAAATATGAAATCCACATGAAGTGTTTGCAACCAGTAGCATAGATGCTTTAAAGAGAATGTTCAAATAGAATAAAACAATAATGGAAGGAGGCTTCTGTGGAGTATAATCACCTGCCTGAAACTGACCTGTTTCTCTACTGTATGTTTTATGTAATTCTGTGATTTAGCATCTGTTTTTGCTGGGTATCTGAAGCACTTAAGGCATTTCTGTATTGCATTTCTATTAAAAACAGAGTGTTAACCCACCATGCGTGTTTACAATCAAATACAGTCTGTTCTGCTATAACATGGTAGTTGTGTTCTTGTGTGACCTCGTTATAGAAAATCACGCAATAGAAATAATGGGGCCTATGGGAAAAACAGGGTTAAGGGCGAACCACCAAAAATACAGTAAAGCGCGTAACAAAAGTAGTAGTTAACCTAACACAAACAATAGCTCAGTCTAAGTAAATGTTAATATCATGTATTTTATTGAAATAATACAATAAATATAACACTTTAAGGGTTTTCTGAGTTTGCTGAGTTACAGTACTGTTTTGAAGACAGCTGAGGGTCATCATCAGCATCATCATTACTTTCAGATGCAGTTCTGGGTGTAGGGTTGCGACAAAAGAAAATATTTAGTCCAGAAGTAGATGGCCGTGGTTTATTGTCCTCAGACTGTTTCTTGGGGCTTAGCTTATAAAAGGCATCTAATTTTTGCTGCTTCTCCTGCAATAATTTCTAAAAACATTCTCGAAAACATCAACAATAATGTCAGAAAAATTTGCCCTGTCATCCAACCTCTTTTGCTTGACCTGAAGTAAACACCTAGGGTGCACAGAAGGTAACCGTGGATGGAATTGTGTAATAGCCAACGGGAGTTCGCATTTTTAAAAAAAATCATTCCCCAATTCCCCAATTCATCAATCATGTATTAGCCAAATCGCGCTGATGAAGTGCGCATTATAGGTGAACAACCTATACTTCAAA
Organism: Chiloscyllium plagiosum; assembly: GCF_004010195.1. Taxonomy (NCBI): domain Eukaryota; kingdom Metazoa; phylum Chordata; class Chondrichthyes; order Orectolobiformes; family Hemiscylliidae; genus Chiloscyllium; species Chiloscyllium plagiosum. Next base: position 4,477,669 of record NC_057741.1, read on the forward strand.
TGTCCGTTGTGGCTCTGATCAGGAGTGAAGTAGTTTTCTTAAACCAAGTTTTCTTTCCTTTTAGTTATAGATCACTCTAAACAGCAATCCAATTGACTTGGAGAATGTTATTCAATCACGTTAGGGCAATTGCTATAATGATTAAATTGATTTTGATATTTCCGCATGTTCTCACAGGTGTTGTACCAGATGGAACGTATGAAGTATGTTCACGGACTACTGGGCAGGCTGCAGCAGGTAATTTATTTTCTCACTGGATTATCTTCACATCAGCATCTGTTGCACTTTCCCTTTTTTCTAATCCTTAACTTGCACAACTAACAAGATATGGGCAGTTGATGAAGGATTAAATAAATTAAATGTAGTTTATGGTAAGATTAATCAGTAAATAACAAAATACAAGTACTTTTAACTTGTACAGAATATGACCCTTTTAAACACAAGGTGATCTTTGTTCCGTCGCTGGGACCCTGACTCTGGACTCCTTATGTGAGTGTAAGTCCCACATTTTTACTATCACTTGTCTTTGTTTCAGGGTTTGTAACTTCATGTTGGTCTCTGCCTTCATTATTTAACCATTAAAGCTGAGCCAATCAGTAATTCGCAACCTTACATCTGTTGGGTTCTACTCCACTCAGCTAACTCCACATTCCACTGAGATCATTCTGATGTGTATTTTGATACATGACAGGGTAATCTTTTCTGATGACTGATGTGTTCTTTTCCCAGTCAGTTCATAGCCGTACCTTAATTCTCAACATTGGATACCAATAACCTTATTGTACTTGTTAATTTCAGATTGTCCTGTAGCGTTTTGATTTTTCAGCTGCCTGTTGAAATCTTTATCTATTGGTTCAATCCATCTATGAATTTACTGCTCCAGTTCCTTTGTAATATCCTATTGTCATATCATTCACTAAACTCCTCTTTCTTCTTCAAATTAATCTTTTCTCTTTTCCCATCTTCTTTTACTATGTTGGGGCCTTATCTTGCAAAGGTTATGGCTGTGCCCCTTGTTCAAATACCTGTTTAATCTTGATAGAAATTTACAAAATTGAGAGGCATGAATAGTCTGAGTCATTTTCCCAGGATAGAAATGTCAATAACTAGGAGTCATAGGCTTAAGGTAAAAGGGGGAAAGTTTATAGAATTTCATTTTAATAGAATCCCCATAGCATTGAAACCAGCCAATCAGACTGGCAAGTTCACTCTAACTCTCTGAAGAGCATCCCACCCAGAACCCGCCCCCCCCGCCCATCTTATCCCTATAAACCTGCATTTCCCTTGGCTAATGCACCTAATTTACACATCCCTGAACACTGGGTAATTTAGTATGGCCAATCCATCTAACTTGCACATTCTTGGGCTGTGGGATGAAACCAGAGCACCCAGCAGATGTCCATGCAGGCATGGGGAGAACGTGCATACTCCACTCAGACAGTCTGAGGCTCAAATTGAACTTGGGTTCCTGACGCTGTGAGTTAACCAGTGAGCCACCATGCCAAAAGAGATGAGTGGCTCAGTGGATAGCACTGCTACCTTACAGTACTAAGGACCCAAGTTCAATGCCACCCTTGGTAACTGTGTAGTTTTCATCTTTCCCCATGTCTGCATGGGTTTCCTCCAGGGTTCCAGTTTCCTCCCACAGATCAAAGATGTGCAGGTTAGGTAGATTAGCCATGCCAAATTGCCCAGAGTGTCCAGGGATGGAGAGGCAAGGTGGATTGGTATGGGGAAGGTCTGGGTGGGATGCTCCTCAAAGAGTCATTGTGTACTCGATGGGCCGAATGACCTGTTTTAACGCTATAGGGATTCTGTGCGATGCTAGCTTTTTACACAAAGGATGGCAGGTGCATTTTACAGAAGTAATAGAATCTGATGCAATTGCAATACTTAAGAGGCATTTTGACACATACATGAATAGGCAGAGAATAGAGGTAGACGGATTTGGCACAGGTTTGATGGGTCGAAGGGCCTGTTTCTGAACTGTACTGTTCTTTGTTCTTTTGTTATTTGTTTGTAATTCCCTGGACAGTTGTTAGGTTACACCAGAACACTGTGCAGATGACCTGATTCCTATTAAGTTTAACGTAACTAGAACCACTTCAATGTGTACATTATTATACAAAATCCCATTGCCCTCAAGCAATACCAGGCAAAAGTGAGGACTGCAGATGCTGGAAACCAGAGTTTAAATTAGAATAGTGCTGGAAAAGCATAGCAGGTCAGGCAACATCCGTTGAGCAGGAAAATCGACGTTTCGTGCAAAGCCCTTCATCAGAGGAGTTCCTGCTCCTCTGATGCTGCCTGACCTGCTGTGCTTTTCCAACACCACTCTAGTCTAAACTCAAGCAATACCAATCCATTTTCTGAACCGGGTCGATTTCTGGGCATGGTGTTTCAGTTGTTGTGGTAGTGACTGTAGTTGCAGCAGTCAATGGAAGTATCTTTCTTCTTATAGTCATAATTCTCATAACTTTACCAGAAAATATGCTGTCTTTCATTTCTCTCCTGTATTTGACAATAATCTTTTCCATATAACAGCAATATACACCCTCACCACCATGTTGTCTATTTATGTCCCCAGCATATTCAGGATTGTGCCATTTTGAAAAAGAGTATGTTTCCACTGGTTGAGCTCCTAATTTGCATTTTAAAACATCTCCATGCTTTCCTTATCCATGTACATGTTCTGATTTATTTGCCCAATTACAGTAATATTATTAACAACATTACTAAAAGTTTGCAAATCGAAACCTTTAAGTTCAGGGGCAGTCTTAATTCTCCATTCTCTTGTTTCCCATCAAGTGGTTTTCACCTTCCCTGCTGCAAATAGGTTGAAGCTTGTCAGGATTGTAAACCATTACAAAACTTGTCATATTATGCTTATTTATCTGAAAATGTCAAGATAACAACTGTTCTTATTTACAGTTCGTTACTTAATCTGATCCTTGATTCAACTTAAAAGTCCCTTCATATTCCCTGATTTAGATCTTTATGAATTCAAGTTCTCTTTTTGGGTCTAGCCCACAATTCTTCAAATCTGAGGGTACCTCTTCATCAAAGTTATTTAGTACTTAATCTTCCAGGTTCATTTCCTTGATCTCCTGTTTTCGTCCTGCTGGAATTTTGCTAAAATTTATAATATGCTGTGTTGCTGCCCATTATTTTGTTTTGCTGGTCCAGAACAGGTATTCAGATTTCCAGGTTGATTCTGTGACAACTGTCTCCTCTGTATGATATTGCTAATGTTTAATGATGCTGTATTTTGGTGTGTTCACCTGTGTTTCATGTCATTATTCTACCAGAAACTAAGTAAGCAGCAAAAAAGGAAATTATTGTCTTGAATCAATAAAAAATATTGTTTCATCTTATTGTTGTATCAGCAAATGCACAAATAATTTGCAGTACACATACATGCTGTGTGACTATTTGTATTGATACAGCATGCCCAAGAACAGTACCCGTTACTCATTTTGAATAATATCAGAAATGTCACAATTAGCAGTCTGATGATTGCTCAATGTACTGAGCAACAATGAATCATGGTAAGAATGAGAAATACAAAGTAAAACTTTATTAAGATCGTTAGCAATCGACGCACTGAATACGTTTTCAAGCTCTGGAGCAGTGGCCTTCAGTATTTTAAAGAATTAATATCTGTTAACAAATGCTAACCTGAATCTGGAAAAATAGTACCAAAGGATAATGGATGCGTATATATCTGAACTAATTATGACTTTGCCAGTGTAATTACAGAGCATTACAAGCTTGTAGTGTTAAAAGTAGAAATCTGTTTGAAAAAAATCCACTTCAGAAAATATTTCATGGATGTTCAGTTAAGACTTTACCATTTTCTTTTCTAGACAGCAGTAGTGCGGGAACCTGGACACTGAATATCTTATGGAAAATGTGCGGTATTGATGTGCACATGGATCCCAATATAGGAAAAAGACTCAATGCCTTGGGTAACACAATGACGACTCTGACAGGTGAGGAAGAAATTGATGACATCGCTGACCTGAACTCGATCAACGCAGTTGACTTAACAGATGAGGATGAAACTGACAGTATGTCTCCTACTGTAATGGCTGTAAGTAAAGCAATAAGACTGTAAACCACTTTATAATTAAAATTATGTAAATATTCAATTCAGCAACAGTTTTATTGGTACGCAAGCTTATGTTAAGCATATCTCCGTTTCATACAAAGTTTTAGTTGTAGTTGTGTGATGTTGACAATGTTGACTCTATCTAGTCCTGAGACTTGCAACCCAGCAAAATCTAACTGCATCAAAACTCAAAACCATCCCATTCTCACTCTTGGCATAACTTACTTGGGACTGCAGGGGTGAGTGGCCAAAGAAACTTTACTCCTTTTTAGTATAGTTATGTTTTTAACAAATTACCAAAGAGCATCACATCCCACTTTGCCATCACTTAAGAATTTTCTGTTGCAAATCTTGACTCCCTTGGCATTGACCAAAACCAAAGAAAGAAAAAAATCTTCTTTATTGGCCCCATTTCATCTCCAGGTTATGCATCCTATTTTTCTGCACTGGTACATTTGAAATACTAAACCTCAAAGGTCACTTGCTGAATAAAACATTTATCTTTTTGTTTGGGCCCTGGCCTGTGTTTGTGGCCTGTTATGACCCCCTTGGAGATCCTTTGGAAACACAAAGTTCTTACCATGAAACACTTGAACAAAAAACATGACATACAGCACTTTGGATGCCCCTTCTGCACAGGGACTGAAACACTTCAAGAATGCATCTCAGCACTCCCTTCTCTGGGCATTTAGAATGGGCAATAAATGCTGTCCAAGCCAGTAATGCCCATGTTCTATGAATAAAATTATACATATTACACAGAAATAATGACAGTTTGTATTTTAAAATAAGCTTCATTACAAACATACCATTTCATTTTACAATCTTATATAAAAAAAAAAGTACATTCACCTGTCTTTAAGGCATTGTTATTATTCCCTGTACTTTTAATCCTCCAGGGCATCTGAAATCCCATTGCTTCAGGCAGCAGCATAGACAATTTTTTGGTGTAAAAGGTTGTAATGTTGGTTCCATCAAAAAAGTCTTTGGCTCCAGGTTTTGCACTTTGAGGATCACTGCCAGTTGTGGTTTGTGTAATACCTCTCCCCACTATTTATCACATTTCATTATGAAACATTCTATTTTGGAAACACTATAAGCTTAACCTGTAGCAATTCAGATTTAAAGTCCAACTGCATGAGTAGCTCAAGTCGCAACACTCTTGTAAACAAGTGTTTCCTTCACTATAAGTCAAATCACTTTGTTTCAATTGCCATAGCAAAACTACTTCTCTTCCTCCTTTTCAGCAATGACTTCAGACCTCAAAGATATTCATTCATTTCAATTTCTTGGTAAAATAAAGCAACTGCTGGAAAGTTGCAGTGAACTTATTTCAATCTGACTCAGTTTTTACCTTTTGTAGTTTGATTTCTGACAATTTATATATATCTGTAACATATGTTAATGATTTAGATGAGGGAATTAAATGTAATATCTCTAAATTTGCAGATGACAAAGCTCAGTGGGAGGGTAAACTGTGAGAAGGGTGCAAAGACATTTCAATGTAAGAAGAGCAAGCTGAGTGAGTGGGCAAATGCATAGCAGATGTAGCACATTGTGGATAGATTTGAGGTTATCTACTTTGGTAGCAAAAATAGGAAGGCAGAATATTATCTGAACAATGTATTGAGAAAAGAGGAGGTGCAATGTGACCTGAGCGCCTGTCACTAAAAGTAACCATGCAGGTGCAGCAGGTGGTAAAAAAGGTATGTTGACCTCCATAAAGCGAGTATTGGTGTACAGGAGCAGGGATGTCTTGCTGCAGTTGTACAGAGCTTTGCATAACTTTTGAATAGTGAGCAAAAACAGATGGGATCGTTCACCGTATATTTCTTACATGTTAATCTCACCTGAAAACTGTAGCAACTGGTAAATTAAAATCTATTCATCTAACTAAAATTTAGAAATTGCTAACTCAAACTACCCTCACTTATTATTCAGAATACAGGTGGAAGCGCAATAAAACGCAACTCTATGAAACTTTCTTTTGGGCAACGACTTGTAAACCAGTTCCTTGGTCTGGGTACTATGCACCAGGAATACTGTTTTACAGCAGAAACTCTGTCTAGTCCTGAGAGTCGCAACCAAGCAAAATCTAACTGTTTACATTCAAAAGCATCCCGTTCTCACTCTTGGCATAGTGTATGTAACATGTCTCTCTCTCTCCAAGTTTTAAAAAAATCAACTAAACTATGATTTATGCTTTAGGTCAGTTGCACGCCACTAATTTATACTTAAAACCATTCAATTAAACTCTTCATTTCTTTATCTTTTTGCATGCTTTATCTTTTGTGGTGAAATTGTAAATCACTTGGGGGTCAACCAAATTATGAAATTTTTTGACATTTTTTAACCTTTGTTTGACTTGTTGAAATGCATAACTCAAGTGTTTTCTATACAGGAAAATACTGACTATCGGAGACAGGGTTCGATTGGAAACCAGGCTGCAGATTCAAGAGGAAGAAAGTTTATAAAACGTTTAGTGGACATCAGGGAATTGAATGAACAAGCCAAAGTCATCGATGACCTAAAGTATGTTTCTCTCTGAACCAATCTACTGTCAATAAAGTTCTCAAATCCATGTTAACAAAGGACCTTCGCTCCGCAAACTCATCAATAGGATTTGTACAATCAAGCTACTGATTCCCAGCAATAGGACAAATTGTTTTCTGCAATTCAGTCATTTACCACTTTTCCCTCCAATTCATTTCTAAAATCCAAAAACATTTCAACAAAATAATTCATTAAATGTTATCCACTGAATTAACACCTTGATAGTAGTTTTTAATTCAAGTCTTAGACTTGACATTTTTCATGCACAGCTTCACTGTTAGTTAGAACCATAGAAATGGTACAGCGCAGAAGGGGGCTATTTGGCCCATCTTGTCCATGCTGACCCAAAGACACCCAGATACTCTTTCTAACCCCATCTCCCTGCACTTGACCCACAACCCTGCAATTTACAGCACTTAAGTTGCAGATCCAGGTACTTTTTGAAAGAGTTTAGGTTCTCTACCTGCACCACCAACTCAAGCAATAAACTCCAGACACACACCATCCTCTTTGTAAAAAAAAAAAATTGTCCTTCACATCCCCTCCAATCCTTCTGCTATTTATCTTGAATCTGTTTTCCTTGATTTTTGAACTCTCTGCCAAGGGAAGCAGGTTTCTCCTAATTAAAATGTACCTACCCCTCAAAATTTTGTATGCCTGTCCTGTCACTGCTCAGCCTTCGAGGAAAGCAACCCCAACCCCCTCCACTCTCTCCTCATAGCTGCAATTCCCCAACTCCGGCAACATTGTAGTATATCTCCAGAGCAATATTTCTTTCCAAGAATGTGGTGACAATAACTACACACAAAACTCCAGTTATGACCTCACCATTGTCTTACACGGTTTCATCATTACATCCTTAACTTTTTATTCTGTCTCTCTGTCAGTGAAGGAAAGCATTTCAAATGCTTTCTTTACAACCTTATCTACCTATACTGCTATCTATAGGGACCTGTGCACTTGCATGCCAAGATTGCTCACTTCAGCTACTCCTCTCAGTCCATTCCCATTTATTGTCTATTTCCATTTACTGTTTCATCTCCCTAAATACATTACCTCACACTTATCAAAGTTGAATTCTACCTGCCATTTCCCTGCCCACTCCTCCAACCTGTCTACAGTATTTTGAAGCTTACATTTATCCTCTGTGGAGCCAATTCTTGTCATCTGCACATTTCCGAATTGTGTCACTGACGTTCAAATCCAAATCATTAATGTACAAAACATACAGCAAAGGTCCCAAAACTGATCCCTGCAGAACATCCCTTGAAAGAGCTTTCTATTCGCAAGGGAAGCCATTGACCGTTGCCTTTTGTTTCCTGTTACTAAGCCAACTTCAGATCCAGTTTGACACATTACCCTCACTAAAATCCAAATAGACATGATCCACTGTACGATCCTCATCAATCATCCTTATCGGTTTCCAAAGAATTCAATCAAATTTGTAAGACATGACCTCTTAACAAAGCTATGCTGACTATCCCTTGTCTAGTCCATGTGATTCTAGGTGATGGTTAATCCAATCTTTTTGCAAGGTTTGTAGCTCAGGTTGAGGTTTAGGGTGTAGGTTTGCTCGCTGAGCTGTAGGTTTGATATCCAGACGTTTCATTACCTGGCTAGGTAACATCATCAGTGGCAACCTCCAAGTGAAGCGAAGCTGATGTCTCCTGCTTTCTATTTATATCTTTCTCCTGGATGGGGTTCCTGGAGTTTGTGGTGATGTCATTTCCTGTTCGTTTTCTGAGGGGTTGATAGATGGTATCTAGATCTATGTGTTTGTTTATGGCGTTGTGGTTGGAGTGCCAGGCCTCTAGGAATTCTCTGGCATGTCTTTGCTTAGCCCTGTCCTAGGATAGATGTGTCGTCCCAGTGTTTTTTTCATCCGTGTGTAGGGCTATGAGGGAGAGAGGATCGTGTCTAATCGTGGCTAGCTTGTGTTCGTGTATCCTGGTGGCTAACTTCCTTCCTGTTTGTCCTACTTATTGTTTGTGGCAGTCCTGACCCAGTACAACCCATGGACAAAACCACCGTCATCTACAAAATTCCATCCAAGGACTGCCACAAACACTACGTCGGACAAACAGGAAGAAATTTAGCCACCATAAGACACGACCCTCTCTCCCTCGTAGCCCTATACACGGATGAAAAAAAACACCATTTCGACTGGGACGACACATCTATCCTGGGACAGGACTAAGCAAAGACATGCCAGAGAATTCCTAGAGGCCTGGCACTCCAACCACAACGCCATAAACAAACACATAGATCTAGATACCATCTATCAACCCCTCAGAAAACGAACAGGAAATGACATCACCACAAACCCCAGGAACCCCATCCAGGAGAAAGATATAAATAGAAAGCAGGAGACAACAGCTTCGCTTCACTTGGAGGTCGCCACTGATGATGTTACCGAGCCAAGTAATGAAACGTCTGGATATCAAACCTACAGTTCAGCTAGCAAACCTACACCCTTTAATCCGATCTCTCAGGATTAATTCTAACAATTTGTCTACCACTGATGTAAGACCAACTGGCCTATAATTATTTGGCATTTCCTTTACACTCTTTTTAAATAACAGAACCACATTTGTTCTCTCGCACCTCACCTGTGAAGGTTGGAAATAATCCTCAGAGCATCTTCTATTTCCATCCTGATCACCTCCAACATCCTAGGGAATAATCTATCTAGCCCTAGTGAGCTATCCACTTTCAAGGATTCTAATTCCTCTAACATTGCCTCTTTCGTTATGATTATTTTTTCCTATATTTCACACTGTTCCTCTTGGATTACTGTATCCACATTATGCCCTTCCTTTGTGAATACAGAGATGAAAAGTTCATTTAAAATTCTTCCCATAATTTCTGCACCTTCACATAAGTTTCCTTCTTCATCTTTGATATGTCTCACTTTTTCCTTAACTATTCTTTTGCTCTTGATTTGCTGGTAAAACATCTTTGGGTTTTCCTTTATCTGGCTTGCTAATATTTTTTTCATGCCTTCTCTTTGATTTCCTTATTTCTTTTTTTAACTTGATCCCTGTACTTTCTGTACTTGTCTTGGCTATCTATAGTGTTGAGGTTTATATGGATTTCCGCAAGATATTTGACAAGGTCCCACATGGGAAACTGATACAGAATGTAAAACCTCAAGGGATCCACGTTAACTTGACAAGTTGGAACTGAACTTTTTGGAGTGATAGGAGACAGAGGGTGGTGGTAGAAGGCATTTTGTGTGATTTGGAGTCCTGTGCGTAGTGGCACGTCACAGGGGTCACTGCTGGGTCCTTTCATGTTTCTGAAATTCATAAACGATGTGGATGAGAGTGTGGAGATGAGTAAGTTTGCGAATGACACAAAGATTGGCCGAGTGGTTGACAGTGAGGAGCAAGGCATTCAGCTACAGGAGGATATAAATGGATGAACAGGTGTAGGCAGCTGAATGGCAGATGTAATTTAATCCAGATAATTGTGAGTGTTGCACTTTGGAAGAAAGAACAAAAGAAGGAAATAATCAATGGCAGGAAATTAGGAAGCTCAGGGGAACAGAGTGATCTTGGGGTACTTGTTCACAGACTGCAGAAGGTTAATAGAGTAGTTCAGACAAGTTCAGATGCTTGCCTTTCTCAGCTGTTGTATAGATTATAAAAAACGGGAGCTATGTTGGAGCTGTACAGAACTTTAGTTAGTTCAGTTTTGGACACCACACTATAGGAAGGATGCGATTGTACTGGACGGATGCAGAGGAGATTCACCAGGATGTTGACGAGGATGAACCGTTTCAGCTATGAAGAGAGGCTGGATAAGCTTGAGTGTTTCCATTGGAGCAGAGATGATTGAGGGAAGACCTGATCGAAGTATATAAGATTATCAGGGGTGTGAGCAGGGTGAATAGAAAACAACTTTCCCCTTAGTCGAAGATTCAATAACAAGGGGACATAATTTTAAAGTGAAAGACAATAAGTTTGGACAGAATTTGAGGAAAATATTTTTCACCCAGAGGTGGTGTAGGTCTGAAATGATAGTTGAGGTGGGAAATCACAAAATCTTTAGAGAATACTTAGATGAGAACTTGAAATTTTATAACATTCATGACTATGGGCGTAATGTGGGAAGGTGGGATTTGTGTATAGACTGAATGGGCTGACAGGCCTTTAATTTATTGTAAGATCAGAGAAAATTACAGCACAGGAACAGGCCCGTTGGCCCTCCAAACCTGCACCAATTGGATCCTCTAAACCTGTCACCTGTTTTCTAAAGATCTGTATCCCTCTGCTCCCTGCCCATTCATGTATCTGTCTAGATACATCTTAAATGATACTATCGTGCCAGCCTCTACCACCTCTGCTGGCAATGCGTTCTAGGCACCCACCACCGTCTGAGTGAATAACTTTCCACGCGTATCTCTCTTAAACCTTTCCCTCTCACTTTGAACTTGTGACCCTGGTAATTGAGTCCCCCACTCTTGGGGGGGGAAAAAGCTTCTTGCTATCCATCCGGTCTATACCTCTCCTGATTTTGGAGACCTCAATCAGGTCCCCCCTCAACCTCTGTCTTTCTAATGAAAATAATCCCAATCTACTCAACCCCTCCTCATTGCTAACACCCTCCATACCATGAAACATCCTATTGAACCTCCTTTGCACCCCCTCCAAAGCATCCACTTCCTTTTGGTAATGTGGCAACCAGAACTGTACACATTATTCCAAAATGTGGCCGAACCAAAGTCTGATACAACTGTGATATGATGCCAACTCTTGTACTCCATACCCTATCTGATGGAGGAAAGCAAGTCATGTGCCTTCTTGACCACTTTGTTGACCTGCGATGCCACCTTCAGGGAACAATGGACCTGAACATCCAGATCTCTCTGTATATTAGTTTTCCACAGGACATTTCAATTTACAGTTCGCTCTTGAATTGGATCTTCCAAAATGCATCACCTCGCATTTGCCTGGATTGAACTCCATCTGCCATTTCTCGCCCAACTTTCCAATCTATCTATATTCTACTGTATTGCCTGACAGTCCACTTCACGATCTGCTACTCCACCAATCTTCGTGTCATCTGCAAGCTTGCTAAACAGATCACCAATACCTTCTTCCAGATCATTTATGTATATCATAAACAACAGTCGTACCAGCACGAATCCCTGTGGAAGGCCACTGGTCAACATTTCCTCATTTTGAGAAACTCCCAGTCATACTCTGTCTCCTGTTGCCCAGCCAGTTCTTTATTCATCTAGCTAGTATACACTGGACCCCATGCAATTTCACTTTCTCCATCAGAGCTTAAAAATGTGTTGCTGGAAAAGCACAGCAGGTCAGGCAGCATCAATTGAACAGGAGAATTGACGTTTGAGACATATAAGCCCTTCTTCAGCAGGTCAAGAAGGCGGTGCGGAGTCTGAGGGTTGGGACTGAGAAAAGTTGGGGGGAGGGGAAATGATAAAGCTGGAGAAATCTGCATTCATCCCTTGCGGTTGGATGGTTCCTAGGCAGAAGATGAGGCGCTCTTCCTCCAGGCGTCTTCTGCCTAGGAACCCTGCTGCGCTTCCAGCAGCACATTTTTAAGCTCTGATCTCCAGCATCTGCAGTCCTCACTTTCTCCCACTTTCTCCATCAGCCTACCATGGGGAACCTTATCAAACACCTTACTGAAGTCCATGTATATGACATCTGCAGTCCTTCCCTCATCAATCAACTTTGTCACTTGCTCAAAGAATTCTATTAAATTGGGAAGACATGACCTACCCTGCACAAAACCATGCTGCCTATCACTGATAAGTCCATTTTCTTTCACATGGGAATAGATCCTATCCCTCAGTGTCTTTTCCAGCTGTTTCCCTACCACTGACGTCAGGCTCACCGGTCTATAATTACCTGGATTATCCCTGCTACCCTCCTTCAAGAAGGGGACAACAAGAGCAATTCTCCAGTCCTCTGGGACCTCACCCATGTTCAAGGATACTGCATAGATATCTATTAAGGCCCCAGCTATTTCCTCTCTCACTTCCCTCACTTCCCTGGGATAGATTCCATCCAGAGCTGGGGACTTGTCCATCTTAATGCCTTTTAGAATACCCAATGCTTCCTCCCTCCTTATGCTGACTTGCCGAGTAATCAAATATCTATCCCTAACCACAACATCCGTCATGTTCCTCTCCTGGTGAATACCGATGCAAAGTACTCATGAAGAATCTCACCCATTTTCTCGCTGACTCCATACAAAAAAATCTGGGAGAAGGAACAGAAGACAAACTGGCAGAACAAAGAAGAGAGACACAAAATGGGGAAGAGGGTGAAAGAGAAATATGCCATGAAAGAATAGGGTGGACAGGGAGAAACACTAACTGGGGGAGAATCTGTAGTGAGGTAAGGCTTATGTTGACTTGTTATATAAAGTTATTGTCTCGTCTATTTTATTATGAGGGTCAGACTGCTATGATGCTTCATTTTGTGGACTGAGCATCACAACCCTGAAACTCGGCTTTAGGAATGTGAATAGGGGATGGAATTAGTCATTCCTTTGTTTTATTTACTTGTATTACTTGCAGAACATTTTGGGCAAGTGTGAGGTGATCATGCAAGTTGTTAATGTGGTTGTATTTCATTCCAAACAGATATGTTTATTTAAAGAAAAGTTCATCACATCACCAAATTTAGAATTGACCTCCTAAGTTATGAAGATTGTTGAGTATCTAAATCTAATTTCAAAAATAAATGTACCATAGCACCTTTATCTTAATGACAACACATCAATAGAGTGTTGGAAGAAACTCTCAATTATCCGATGGCAGTTTTATTATCAAACATGTGTTGAGGCAAAGCTTATCATTATATTATTTGTTCTTAAATTTATAAAAGGAACAAAAAATAAAGTCACTTAGTGTTTGAAACTCCTCCTTATGTAATTGATTTTAAAAAATTAGTATGAGGGATTTAACTTATTTATGATATTGTGCAATCTTTAATTGGACATGCAAAAGCTCAAAACTCTATGGTGAGACAGGTAGAGAATTTTCCTGGTTTGTTGCCTGCGCAATCAGCAGATGAAGCAAATTGCTCTCTGAGGTTGTCAACTGTTGTTTGATATTTTCTTGGAGATGCAATCTTATGAGATTCAATAGATAATTGATCACATCAAAACAGAACAGTCTGGAAATAATTAGTCAGATGAAAGGCCTTCAACCTGCAATGTTAACACTGTTTTTCACTTCACAGATGCTGTCTCCTGTGATGAGCATTACCCAGACTTGTTGTTTTATTTTGAATTTTGAACATGTACAGTATTTTGCTTTTGTGTTTGGATTAATTTAGAGTTGGTCTTGAAAAATTGAGAAAACTAAATTCAATCTAAATGTTGATTAACTTAACTCAGTTAATAAAACATTTGGGTTTTTCTAGAAAACTTGGTGCAAGTGAAGGAACAATAAACCAAGAGATACAGCGTTATCAACAACTAGAATCTGTTGCTGTTAATGACATTCGTCGAGATGTTCGGAAAAAATTACAACGATCCAGTATGAGGGTGAGCAAATTATTTGTTGATGTAAATTCATGATCCTTTCCCTCAAAAGTAGCATAATCTTCCTGTGAATGTTTTTAATAAATCTTGTTTTGCTATGTTTGCAATAAAACTTTAGGTATTTTTAATCAATTATTCAGGAGACCCAAGTTTAAATCCCATCTGCAGCAGAGGTGGGGATACTAGCACTGTGTGCTTATTGTATTTTGTATTCTTGGCTTGGCTTTGAATTGTAATCTCTTGGATTCAATACTCCATGGACTTGTTGCTGTTGCCTGTGAAGAGATAACTGTGATAATGTATCCTCCTGTTGTAAAAGTTGCAAATAAGGTTGTCGTCTCTACTTTGCTGGATATGAATGAGCTTGATATAGATCTAGCATTGCCTCAAACGTGAGTCTGTATTTTGGAGTTGTGTAAGGCTGGTACTATACTTTCAAAAAAATAATTTGGAGTGGTTTTGCATTCAGAACTTGTTTCACTCCATATTAGTTTCACATATATCATAATAGAATTGCATCCTATTGAGAGTTTAATAAGAACATCTAGAGAATGAAGATGCACCATAGTTTGCTTAACAGCTATTGCTACTCATCAGATAATTGAAGAATTCTATAAAAATTCTGAGTTGCTACAAAGACTATTAATGAGGAAGTTGTTCAAGATCTCCAAACTTAGAGTTCTCAATAAGCCCTTGTTCATACTCCAGAATTTTGTTTACTTGATTTCTTTTTCCCCCCAGTCAACTAAAGGCAAGGTATGGGAATATTCCCCATTCTGAATAATGTCCAACAATGTGAGGGAACAAAAATCCCATAGGTGAAAATGTATAAGATAAGTGAAAAATGTACTCATTCTGCAATTTTCAGGTGTTCTGCTTGATGATATGAAAGACAAGTGAGAAAGGATATCAAAATAATACATTTTGGTATCATCAGAAATTGGGAATTATATTTTGTGGTTTGGAGATTGTGCTGGCCATTAACTGTACAAACAGGTCTGTTGTAATTGTGTCCTTGTGACTGATGGTTGTCAAGTCAGCAGAACCAATTATTAAAATTATTGGGACTGAGAACGACTTGGCGGTTGTTAATTGGGTGACATTAGAAAATGAAACGGAGCAAGCTGAAAGCAGTATTGAGAACCAGTATCAGACAGGACCAGACATAATGCAATACATTTTTCTCAAATAAAATAAATTGGAAGATAAGTGCAAAAATGTTAGGACCCATTGCAATGCATGAAGGTTTACAAATCATTACTTTTTTAAAAAATCAGCTGATTTTTAAAATAAATCTTTCAGCAATGCATAAATGACCTACATAGAGACAGGTTATGCGAGTGACCAACCAATTATAAGATGGAGTGTTAATGTTGGGAAGTATAAGATTATTCACTTTGATAGCAAAACAAAATAGAGTGTATTTTAAAAAGTGTGAAACTTATAAATGTTGATTTTCAGGAAGACTGAATGTACTCATAGAAAGAACACAGAAACTTAGCATACAGTTATAGCAACTATAGGCAAATAACAGTGTGGCCTTTATTGCAAGGGATTGCAGTACAAAAATAAGGTAATATTGTTTCTGTTGTGCAGGACTTCGGTGAAACTGTGCCAGAGGTGGCGTGCACAGTTTTAAACTCTGCATTTAAGGATGGAATAGACTTGAATGGGATACTGTCATTGACCTGAGTGTGTTGCCCTGTGTTGAGAAACTGACTGAATTGGGCGTGTGTTCTCTGGAGTTCAGAGTGATTTAAATGAAACATTTAAGATCTTGAAAGGGTTTAGCCAGATCGGCACTGAGGGGTTGTTTTCCTACCTCAGGCTCAAAAACACACTGAAGCTCGAAACCACCTAAGCCAAAACAGTTGTTTGATTAGCACCACATCCATAAATACTCAATATCTCCAAATAGCAGCAATGTGTACCAATGACAAGATGCACTGTAGAAATTCACCAAGGCTTCTTTGACCCAACTTTCAATGCCATAATCACAATCTTCTAGAATGACTGAGGCTGCACGTGCATGAGAATGCTACCACCTCAGGTTCCTTTCCAAGCCAGTTACTATCTTGACTTGGCTGCTCCTTCAGTGTCACTGGCTCAAGTACCTGGGATTCCCTCCCTAATGATAAATGAATAATGATGCCTGCACCAAATGTATTGCAGCAATTCAAGAAGTCAGCTCACCAGTGTCTTCTCAAGAGCATCTAGCCAGCAATGCCCACAGCGCTTGAATGAATAAAGAAAAAGTACATATTGGTTGGAAGATGTGTGTATGAGACTGGAGACTAACAAAGATATCTTGGAATACAATGCGCACCTATCATTAAAAGTTCCAAAACAGATGACCAAAGGGGATAGAATTGAAAAATAGGCAGATTATGTGAAACTTGTGTTAGATTAGATCTTTCTTGGAGTGTTGCATACAGTTCTGGTCACCATACTGTAAAAAGGATAGGGGGCCACGAGAAAGGAGCAGAGAAGATTTACAAGGCTAATACTAGAAATAAAGGAGCAGGAGAATCGACGTTTTGGGCATGAGCCCTTCTTCAGGAATGGGGAAGGTGTGCCATGCAGGCTAAGATAAAAGGTAGGGAGGAGGGACTTGGGGGAGGGGCGTTGGGAATGCGATAGGTGGAAGGAGGTTAAGGTGAGGGTGATAGGCCGGAGAGGGGGTGGGGGCAGAGAGGTCGGGAAGAAGATTGCAGGTCAAGAAGGCGGTGCTGAGTCTGAGGGTTGGGACTGAGATGCGGTGGGGGGAGGGGAAATGAGGAAGCTGGAGAAATCTGCATTCATCCCTTTTTCTTAGCCTGCTTGGCACACCTTCCTCATTCCTGAAGAAGGGCTTATGCCCGAAACATCGATTCTCCTGCTCCTTGGATGCTGCCCGACCTGCTGCGCTTTTCCAGCAACACATTTTTTCGGCTCTGATCTCCAGCATCTGCAGTCTCCTAATATTAGAAATATGTGGGTATATATATCAGAAAAGGATGAACAAATTTGGTCTCTCTTGGTGGGGGAAAGAAAAAGGCTGGGAGCTGATGCAATGAACCCCTTTAAAATTATAAAAAGTTTTAATATAGTGCAAAAACAGTTTCCAGTTATGAGAGAGCATATTGTAAGATTAGATATTAATAACATAAGATGGTCATCAGGAAATCCAAAAAAAATTCAGAAGAATCATGATCAGCCAGAGTGATGAGAATGTGAAACTTGCTACCATGTGATTGACGTGAGTAATATGGATAGATTTAAAGAGAAATTAAACAAGCATAAAAAATTACAAAATAAAGGCAAAGTTATAGATTTAATTGAGAAAGGTTGGGAGGAGGCTTGAGAGGAGCATAAATACCAGCATGGCTTGCTTGACCTGAATAGCTTATTTCTGTTCCCTTGTAAATCTGTCAAACTATGTATTGTATGCAGAGTAGACATAAGCCACTGTGTGTCTGCTCCAACTCCTAATTCATAGCTGCCAGCCTAACAGTATGTTGTGAGCACAGTGCAGTGCATGAACCACAGAGGTTCAAGAAAGTAGCCCACCACCACTTACTTGATGATAGCTAGGGATAGACAATAAGTGTGACCTTGATAACATTGCATGAACAAATTGAAACAAAGCTGTGAATGGAACCATGCAAGATTGCCTTAAGTACAGAAAAAAGGCTAATGTGGACTTACAGATTTAAACAGAGAGGCAAATGTCAAATGGAAAATGATATATGCGTACAGAAAATTTTAAAGCAAAGAAGAGAATGAGCGATATGGTCCCTCGTGAAATTCATTAAATGCTGTATTCTGTCTATTTGTATAATGTATCCGTGCTTTAAATGGCATTATCTGTGCATTTATTGTGTTGCACATTTTAAACTTTTATTGAAAACAGTATTAACATTTGAAAAAAATTTTGGACTGAGTTAGTTATGCTGCTCCATGTAAAGGACAAATATATTAGAAATATGGAACACAGTTTGTTTATAGAAAGTCATTGCAATACATTGTTAAAGCTTGACCTTGTACAATGTTGCATATAGCTTTTTATTTTATTCCAACTCCAAAGTCTAAGTGAATGTGTGGTTTGTACAGGCTGCATCCCTTAAAGATAAATGGGGTCTAGGCTATAAACCTAGCTACAACAGATCAAAAAGTATTTCTGCCTCTGGAAGACCACCTTTGAGAAGACTGGAAAGGACAAGGTGAAACATGTTTTACTATTACAGTTGTGATATTTATACTATTGTAAAATTTAAGAAGGACTATGATATTTATGTAGTACCTTCTATCCTATCCAATTCTGCTTCAAAGTGCAATCACTGGCTTTGGCAGATAAGCAGAACATGTTATACCCCACAAACAACAATTCGATGAATGAGCTGAAAGAAAACACACGCTTTGTCAAAAGTTTTTATCTCTTAATTATTCAGAAATACACAAGAATCCCAATATTTGTACTTTGAGAGGAGAGTGCTGATTGATTGGCAGATAGATAATGATTGCTATAGGCATTGACATGGCGAATGTACCAATTAATGCCGATTGACAGTTTACAGTCAAGTTTTGTTTAAATTTTCAGCCAGATGAAGAACGAGGCCGTGTGTATTAATATACATAGCTTTCAGTGTGTGTAAATGCAATTCTAAATTATTCACATGCAAGAAAGAACATATACATACACTGCATCTGTTTCAACTCAATAAAACAGGTACCAGACATTCAGTGTTTATTTCTCAGGGCAGTGCATTGACCAACCACAGTCAATCTGGCTGGTTTAAAAAATAAAAGCTTGGCTGTCAAACTGTCAATCATCATTAACTGCTACTTTCCCATGACAGCACCCGTACCAATCAAAATCCATTTGTCAAACAATCAGCACTTCACTGTCATACACAGTAAATTTTGTTTTACCTCCCTAAATTATTATTCTTGTGAATTATCCTGATGTATGCAAGACAAAAAAGCTTTGGCAAAATGGTTCTTTCTTCAGCAATACTCAAGTTCTGTACTGTTAAACAATTATTGATGGATATTTATTGGTATGGTTGGACTGCCCATTCCTCAACAAAAAATGTAGCTAGGAAGTTGAGGTATATCCCTAATTTCCAAGTAATGCTTTAGTCTGTTTATTGTGATTGACCCGCCAGGGAAGGCATATTTTTAACATATTTTTAATAAATTGCTGCTTTGAAAATATTGCAGTCAGGTTATGTAGCAGGGCCTTGACCTCACCACATTCTGACTGGGAACCAAGGTGGTTTCCAACTAAGCAAAATATACCACTATTGTACTTACAAGAATAATGTATTTCTTTAAAGATTTATAATTAAAACAGTAGCTTTGCCCATATTAAACTGATATTCATTAATTCACTGATGCTATTAATATAATCTGGGGTTATTTATAACATAAGCATTCTTTAATTATGGTCTGCCACAGATATGCTCTTTCAGGTCAATGGAACATCTTGAATTCACAAACTGCCAGATCTGAACTATTAGGGACTGATTAGATTTGAGATTAGGTTAGATTTCGTACATATGGAAACAGACCCTTCGGCCCAACAAGTCCACACCGACCCTCCGAAGAGTAACCCACCCAGATCCATTCCCCTACCCAATGTTTATCCCTGACTAATGCATCTAACAGTATGGGCAATTTAGCATGGCCAGTTCACCTGACCTGCACATCTTTGGATTGTGGGAGGAAACTGGAGCACCCAGAGGAAACCCACATAAACACTGAGAGAATGTGAAAATTCCGCACAGACAGTCACCAGAGATGGGAATCGAACCAGGTTTACTGGCACTGTGAGACTAACCACTGAGCCACTGTGCCGACTGAAATAACACTGATTGAAGGAAAAGCACATTCTTATTAACCTAAAAGTGGACAGTTGCATAGTAATGTGTTTCTCTTAGTGACCCTCAAATGAACCACTGCACAGCATTATCACACATTTGAAAAGGTCAGCAAAAGTCTTATCAAAAGCTGAAATGCTCCTTTTGGAGAAGTACTTAAAGCTTATTAGATTGTAACTTTGAAATAATAACTTTACTGTATCTATTGTAATAGTACAGAAAGAAATTTTATGGCAGCTTGTTAAGTTCTTACATGTAAATGTTGCATACCGAAATTTCAAAACCTGTACTTCAGAATAATGTATTTAGAAATCCTAATGCATAATGTCTAGCAGCATAGCCCTGGGTGTATGAAGATTCTGGCCTGGTTTAAGTTTGAAATATTCTTTGTTTAAAAATATAAACTCTAATTTTGTGTTAACCTGTCTGTTCAATAATTTCTGGAAAATTGTTGAATTTGTTTCGATTTATGTAAAATACTTATAATCCTTATTTTAAATTATTTTCAATTTGAACATGTAATGTCTGCATTCACTACATCATTGGTCATGTTCACGTGAGTTTTTCTTCAGTTCCAGAGTAGGTGAGGCAGAAGAGCCTAACGAAATCCAAACTTCAGAACAACCTATACCTGGATCAGGCACTGGAACAAGAGTGACTTTCAAGGTACAAGAAACGGTAAGAGTCTCGTAAAAATTAACCATCGGCCATGACATCAAATAATAATATCAGCAGCAAAACCATATTAGAGAAACTTACAGACAAGAGTCTGGAAATCCTAAGGTCTATGTTCTCGGGTTCTGAAAGAAGTAGCTGCAAAAATAGTGAATGAACTGGTTTTAATTTTCAAAATTCTATATATTCTGGAATGATCCCAACAACCTGAAACTTGGCAAATTAAAATTTGTGGTATGGCAACACAAAATCAATATAGTTTTAAGGAAGAGTTTGATAAATGTGTTAGAGTTTCTTGAGGATGTACACTTGTAGGGTAAGTAAAGAGAAGCCAGAAATATGATATACTTAGACTTCCAAAAGACAATTGAAAGGTTCCACACAAATGTTCCAACTCATGGAGTTGAGTTTAATGAATTAGCATAGATAGAAGATTTGATAACAAACAGGAAGGAAATGATAGGAATAAAAGTGGTATAGCAGCTAAAGGCAATAAGTCTAAGCTTGTTGTTGATACAAAGCCCAAGTGGGAAAGGGAGGATGTGATACGTAGATATAGAAAAGCTAATCAAGTGAACAATTAGGTATAATAAGAGTTAGTGTGAAGTTATTCACTTTCTTAGTAAGAATAGAAAAATGGAATATTTCTTGAAAGCTGTGAAACCTGTGAATGTTGATGTTCAGAAACACTCTGGTATTCTCAGACATGGAATGCACAAAAACAACATGCTGATGCAGCAAGCAATTATACAGGAAACTCGCATGCTTGTCTTTATTACAGCAGTGTTGAAGTACAGGAATATACAAACCTTATTATAATTGTACAGAGCATTGAGGCAACATCTGAAATAGGGTGTGGAATTTTGGTCCTCATATTTAGGAATAGCATTGCAATAATTATAAGAAATTGCACTGAATGTTTACGGAGAAGATTCACTCATGAGGTGGGATGCCCACTGATGAGAGACTGAGTGAATTGGGCTTATATAGTACTCTCTGATGTTTGAAGGACTGAGAGAAAGTCCCATGGAAACAAGATTATGAAAGAACTTGAGAGGGTAGACCAGTGCTTTACAAACCATTTCCCCCATTGCAATCCCATTTTCATGCACTCAACCATAAATTAAGATGAAGGGAGGTTTTGTGGAGTTTTGGGTTGCTTGGGAAAGACGTGTAAATGCCCCATAGAAGCAGAGACGAGATCTCTGTATTCACATGTCCAAATAACAGCAGGATAAAAATGTGAGCATGTCATGGTGACTTGAGTTGGTCCTAAGGCTGTCCTGCCAGAACCTCCAATACAGTCACCAATGCTGACCTGGAGCTTGTGACTCAACTGATGAGGTTACAACCCCCCAATGATTTGAAATCCCCTGGGCTAGATATTGAAAGGTTATATTTTTCTGGGTGGGGAATCTAAATGGCTGGGCCATGGTGTCTAGATAAGAGGCCAGTGATTTCAGGTTGAAATATAGGGAAACCTCTTCACTCAAAGGGTTGTGAATCTTCAGAACTATATATTCCTGAAAGCTGTGGTTTTTCATCATTGAATATATTTAAGGCTAAAATAGATATTTGTTCCTCAGGGAATCTAGGGAAAAATGGAGTGGTAGAAAAGAGAAGTTGACGCTGATCATCAGCCAAGGTTGTATTGAATAGTAGAGCAGGTTTGAAATTCTATATGATGGATGCCTCCTATTTCTTATGTTCTGTGAGATTTTGTACAGTGCTTTCTTTGAGATTGGGATTAAACAATATAGGTGAGATTAGTGTTATAAATATTGCCCGTCTTTCCTTAAGATCTCCAGAGTTGCTTAATATGTGACAGAGCTTTCATTTCTTAGCAACGATATCTGTTGACTTCATAGATGCAAGTATTGACCAAAAAGGCCTGTCCTTATTTGAGCTTTCAAGTTGTTCCAAAATAATTTTGAAGTGAATCAATGTGAAGATGGCAAGATAACTAAAGACAGTTAGATGATCTGATTCCCCGGTCATATTGTAGCTAAATAGTGTAGCGATCTCCAAGGAAGAAATGTAAATGCATTCCCATGTTAAACCAAGTTTAAGTAATTGCCAAGCACTCTGTAAAACGTTTCAAAGCCTTTTTTCTTTGATCATGCTTGGAGGTCCAGTTTCTGAATTTCTCTTGTCTTTTTTCTCATCATTGATCATCTCAAGGCATTGTATTGGTTATAAGATGCTATACCAAAGCAATCTCTTGTAAAGCTATTAATTTTCCAAATGAAAGTATGAGCAGGTATTTCGCTGTCTTCATGCACTTTCAAAAATGAAATGCCAAATGCCAACTTCACAATTAGTTCTAGGAATGTAAGCTAAAAGTAAAGGAAAATGCAAATTGAAGTATTTATCATTTCTATTTTAAGAATATTTTGTGGTGTTTGCTTTTATTTGTGTTGAAGAAGGTTATTAGAGAAATGTGAGATTTAAAAAGTTAATTTTTTGTTAAGCAATTTTATTATTGCATTGCTATAATTCTTTTCCTCCCTGTTAAAGAACAGTACACTTTTTTTCTCTCTCTTTTGCAAGCCAAGAACAGATTCCTAGGCCTTAGCTAATTTTCCTTTTGATTGTCGTCTGCAAGGAGCTGCACAAGAGGAATGTGGCTTTTACTGTGTTACTGAAGACACCCTGTGCATTTGACTCAACACATGCATGTTGTAATAGATTTGATATTAGCAATTTTGTACTGAACTGTAGTTGCAAATTAACTTATATTGACTTATCTGTCTTGTATTGACACTAAAAGTTTAGAATCATGGTGACCAAATTTTACTGACTGGTTATCATTAATTGAAACTTTTAGTGGATCATGTTCTGAGTACAGAGAAAAAAATTATTGATGCACATTGTTTTCCAATAATGTTAAAAAGCCCTTGTATTATTTATGTGTGACAGTAAGGGCTGTTAGCGTGACATGCCTTGCAATTTTTTAGTAGTGTTACAGTAATCTAATGGGAATGTTGCTTCCTATAAGCTATTATTATATAATTACATTTTCCTTTTTACTTCATTAAAGTTGAATGATACAGCTTTGGGCCTTACAAAACAAGTCAGCACTCCAAAAGAAGGGTATTTTCAGGTACTGGTTAAACATTTGCTCTGCAACAAAATGAATTGCTTCATGGGAAAATCATCTTCACATTCTATCAACTTTTAAACAATGCAAGTTTAATATAACAGCATTTATGTGGTGTGATTTCAAAATTTTACATTGAATGTAACTTTTTATTGGATAATCAACATGTACAGCAACACATATTGCTTTTGCATCGCAACAAATATAGTGTGCAAGTCACTGAAAACTTTGTCATGCTAATGTTAGAAAACTGCTCATACTTTAAGAGTATATAGTCTTTAAAATGCAGTTGCAAGGGAACCATTTCAACTCTAAATGAGACTAAAGTTTTAGTGAAATATTGATAGTATCATTTCATTCAAAAGTGAAATATTTCATGCTCCATAAATGCTCATGAACTTGCATGTAACTTGCTTTTTAATTAATGCATACAACTCTTTTGCTCTACAGGCAATTTTGATTATTACTGAATTTAACCTTAATCTCCATCCTCCATGGTTTATAGAGTAAAGGCAAAATTCCTAACTCTCTCTTTATAATCAAAGTTGAGAACTATAAACATAGTAATGTTAGGAAATTTATTTCACTTAATGCTTTGCTTTCATTGTATTCTAACACCATTTTCTTATGTTATTGTCTGATGAAGATTCTTTGTGTATTATTGTTACTTGAGATCTTAGGTTCTACATTGGAGGAAAATGGATTTAGTTTTCAGTTCTGTGAAAGTCTGACTTTTTTTTAAACAGGTCAGAAAATAATTTTGAAAAGTGAGTTCAAAACAGTATTTAGAGGAAGTCATGTGATTTAAGCTGAATGCCCAGCAAGCCTCTTGGGAGATAATTGAAATGTATTTGTGTTAGCCCCAGTCTCCAATCAGAGAGGGCTGGGCAGAAGTAGTGAGTTGTTTAGATGTCAGTAAAAATAAAGTTCCAGAAGCAGAGGCTGTGCAAGTGTCAGAAAGAAATACATCGTAGAGAGCTATTGAAGACAAGTATAGGGAATCCTTGTTAACCAATATGTGTGCTGCATTTGCAGTTTGCTTTGAGGGTCTCCGAGAGAGACATTAAATAAAGAAAATAGCACTTAATGAATGCACAGCAGAAATTTACCAAAAGAAAATCAGTTGCAGCAGAGCATGGACATAGGGATGACTATTCACTGAAGTACCTGTAAAGCTGTTGCTAAGGTAACAGGCCTGAATTTTCTTTTTTGACATTTGCAATGAGAGTATTCTAGTCATCTGATATAGTTGTGATTTTTCCTTGTGTAGTACATCTTTGTGTTCTTTTGTTCAAAGTATATCGGTAGCCTCTTGTGACCATAACTCAGTCAATGATTTCATTAGTAAATAATAAGAAACGTAAAACCAATGGTTTATGAAGCCAGTTTTCACTCTGAGGTCTCACTTATCAAATATTACTGTCAGCTGGGATCATAAGCATCTGTCCACTCAAATAATTGTTAATGCTGTGTTTGTAAACAAAGTGCAGTTCTGCATTTCTATTGGAATCAGAATCCAGTGCATATCTTTAGTGATGGTGGGGTTTCTGTAGTTGCCCTCAATGTGTAAAGTACAGAGGAAGAAAGAATGAGCTGTGGATCCTATGTTGATTGATCCTTGCTGAATAGTGTTTACATTTGCAGATTAGACAAAACCTAAAACTGGCCTAACCATACATGATCATCACTCAGCAAATTTAATTTTTTCAGCACCGATACGTATGCTGAGTATGTAAGTTGAGCTATGTTTTCAGACGTTTCGTCACCATACTAGGTAACATCACTGAGAGTCTCTGGTGAAGCGCTGGTGGTATGTCCCGTCTGTCTATAAGTCTTGGTTTCTTAAGGTGGGTGATGTCATTTCCAGTTCTTTTTTTCAAGGGAAGGCGGATAGAATCTAAATGAAAGTGTTTATTGATGGTTCTAGTTAGAATGCCATGTACAAGAATTCTTAGAGGCATGGCATTCTAGCCAGAACTCCATCAATAAACACCACCAGCACTTCACCAGACACACTCACTGATGATATTACCTAGAATGGTGACAAAACGTCTGAAAATAAACCTTCAAGCTCATAAAGCTAACTTACATACTTACCATCAACCTGAGCTACAAATCTTCTCAAACATTGCTGATACATATGTTGATTTGACCAATAGGATGTTTGCCATTACCCAAACAATTTTAACCTAATATATCGTCCTTTTTAAAACAGGAGGAAAATCTTGCGTTGATCAAATTTCACCTTAAAATACGCAATGATTCACATTTTTCACCTTGTTCTTAAGTCCCTCACTAGCTTAATAAGCAAAATATTGATGTTGTCTTTATTCAACTTCCATGCTTGTAGGACAGTTACAGGCACTATAGAGAAGGAAGAACTTTTTTTTTATATGAACCTATAGCTCTTTTCGTCTTGTTGACATTTCTTTGCTATCATTATATGTTCAAAATCATTTTACTTGTTGGGAGTTATTTATTGAACATCAGTGCAATTATAAACTTTGAATAACAATCCCATTTTCTCAGGCCTTCAGATAATTGAAGTCTTTCAAGCATGGGATCATTCTCTATCATCTCTATCATTTCACTAAGGATTTGACATTCTTCCTAAATAATGGTTTCCAGAATTAGTAACAACCTAATTTGTGTTTTAAAATATATTAATTAAAAAAACTAATCCTATCCCTGATTTATTTGTGGACACCACTGTACACTTCCCTCCAGTGTCGAAAAGAGGTATTTCTTATTCTCTGCTTTCAGTCAAAAGCTGAGTTGATATTCTTGAAGGTACTGTTCATTAAATCCCATTAGCTTCAAATTTTCTAATGAATCTGTTATGTAGTAATTTGCCGAATCTCTCTTAAAACTCCTTATACATAACTTCAATTCCACGATGCTCATCAACCTTCTGTCATTTTCTCAAAGACTCAATCAAGTTAGTCATGCACAATGTGCCTTTAACAAATCCTTTTCTCTCTTTGACCAAGTATCAATTAATTTTATCTCAGGTCGATGTCTCTGAGAGTTTCTCCATGAGCAACTCTCATGGTGGGCGGCACGGTGGCACAGTGGTTAGCACTGCTGTCTCACAGCGCCTGAGACCTGGGTTCAATTCCCGCCTCAGGCGTTTGCACATTCTCCCCGTGTCTGCGTGGGTTTCCTCCGGGTGCTCCGGTTTCCTCCCACAGTCCAAAGATGTGCAGGTCAGGTGAATTGGCCATGCTAAATTGCCCGTAGTGTTAGGTAAGTAAGGGGTAAATGTAGGGGTATGGGTGGGTTGCGCTTCGGAGGGTCGGTGTGGACTTGTTGGGCTGAAGGGCCTGTTTCCACACTGTAATGTAATCTAATCTAATCTAAACCCTGGTTTGACTAACCAGTAGTGCCAGGTTTATGCCTTCTCGCGTATTGTTTGAATGGGGATATACCATTGCATTTGTTTACTTCTCTGCACCATCCCTACAATGAAGGAAGAAATTGTAGCCAGAGTTTTCGTGATTACTTTTCCTCAGCAACGTTGGGTGTATCCCATTTGAATGAGAGTACATTTTCAACTTCAAAAATAAATCAAAGCTTTTATTTCCTACATTGTGCTACTTGCACTGTAAGGAACTTTGTTGAGGCATTAATTCTGTGGGAAATAATCATACGCTTTCAATGCTCAAATGATCTGTAGAATGTTTTTCCGAGATGTTTCCCAACGAGAAGTACATATCTTGGCAGTGCGGACTGTGTTCTACTGCTCGATTATCTCTTGTCTTGGATCCATATGCATACATAAAATCATTTTATGTTAAATCCAAGGTTTTGAACAGCAAAGTGCACCAAGTAAATTTGCAGTTCCTTGTTACCACAATGCCAATTCCTGTATTTTACTGGCATACTACTTTTTGAGTATGGAGATGTAGAAACAAAATTGGAATACTTCTTTATGTACTGTTGGTTCAGTATTTATCTCTAAAAACACCACTCAACTAACCTTTTGATATTTTCTCCAATGTGATACAACTTGAATCAACTTTTACAACTTGGAGCAATCTTTTGGTTTTGTATACTTGCTCTTAATGTTGTTTTATCTGGTCAAGGAACTAAAAGTTATTTTGCTAATTAGCTATGAAAGATTAGAGATTACCTGATAAAGAATTTTGTAAATGGTAATAGATCTGAAGGCTTTGATGGTCTTGTTACATTAAACTCTACCCATGCTGGTGGTGTCACGCACAGTATGTGAGTGAAGGCACAAAGTTTTACACTAGCCTTCATTAGGACTAGATGTATTTTGTTCAGCTCCTGCAAATTCTAGTAATTAAGCCTGACTAGTGTAGTTGTAGTTACTGCCATCATCTAATAAATCAGCTTGTTACGGACTCTAAGTCCCTGTAAGGACTCTGCGATTCAGCTACCACTGATCATTAGACAGACTCTAGACAAAATATGTACAAAGGATGATGGCAACTACTCTACCTCAAACAAACCTTACTCATAACCACAAACAGGCATACGTAGCGCACACCATGGGATATCAGTAGTGGAAATCGGTTTATACCACCAAGAGGATAATGCAGTAACCCAAAGGTTACCTTTAGAAGTCAAATGCTTAAATGACTTATTTTTTCCCCAACCATCATTTGCAGTTGTTGATATTTAGTTTTTCAGTGAACTTGAACTTTTTCTTGTTAACAGCTTTGCTCATCAAGGAAAAGGGAGTTTGTGCTGTGGAATGCAGCATGTTTATTCTGAATCAGAGCAAGGTTTTCTCTTCTCTCCTGCACAACCTACCTTAGATGTACAAAGTTAAAAATCACACAACACCGGGTTATAGTCCAACAGGTTTAATTGGAAGTACTAGCTTTCGGAGTGCCCCTCCTGCATCAGTCCAATACTGTGATTTCTTTTGCACTAATGTTACATTTTACTCAATTTGTGTACTTATTATCATGTGACCTCGGAGTAAAATTAGTATTTCGTAAGGAATTATACACGGTGCGGCACGGTGGCACAGTGGTTAGCACTGCTGCCTCACAGCGTCAGAGACCCGGGTTCAATTCCTGACTCTCTGTGTGGAGTTTGCACATTCTGCGTGTCTGCGTGGGTTTCCTCCGGGTGCTCCGGTTTCCTCCCACAGTCCAAAAATGTGCAGGTTAGGTGAATTGGCCATGCTGAATTGCCCGTAGTGTTAGGTGAAGGGGTAAATGTAGGAGAATGGGTCTGGGTGGGTTGCGCTTCGGTGGGTCGGTGTGGACTTGTTGGGCCGAAGGGCCTGTTTCCACACTGTAAGTAATCTAATCTAAACAACTTTCTGATTTAGACTGATGGTAAGGCACATTTGCAATGAAACTGCTCAAATTCATTTCACTCAAGCTTGTTATATGTGACTTTTATCAAAGAATAATCATATGAGTAAGTACCCCCATTCTAGATAATGTAACACTTTCTACCTTGCTGAAAAACAAATTGACCAAGAGGATTTTATAATCTGAAGTGTTGAGTCAGAAAATAAATTTTGACAGCATTGCTGTTTGCAAAATAGAATTTGTTGATTGTACAACAATAAGCAGTGACTAATGAAGTAATAAGGACAATAATGTTGATAAAAGATTTAAACTTACACCATCTTTGTAGAGGTAATTTAAATTGGCAGAAGAATAACCCACATAACATTTCACCCAGTCTCTGTTATAGATTTTAGAAAATATCTAGGCCGGTGAATAAATTGTCAAATGTATCAATGCTCATTCCATATTACAAAACCATTCTGTCTGCTCAAGTAAAGCATGGATAGTGATTGGGTTCTAATTTAAACTAACCTGAGATTACTACCGCAGACATAGGAGTAAAAGTAATTTTGAACTTCTCAATTTTTTATGGCATCAGTTCCCTGAGGAGACAGAATTGGATCTGTTATCAATCACCGTCGATAGTCCATCTCATTACTCACCCATCAGTGAACGTTCAGTGTTTAGTTCACCCAGAACCCCACATGTCGTTCAACAAAGAATTGCCTTCCAGCTTGATGATGCAAAGCGAGACGACAGTTTGTCATCTTCTAGTGAAGAGTCTGACCGCGATGAAGAATATGATAAAGAAAAACCTCAATACATCAAGAGGACACCGTGAGTGCACTTTATGTTTTTCTTTCTAAAATTATTGAATAATTGTCTCCAGGATCTATTGAAAATAAAATTTGAAAGCATGATGTCAAACTGTAAAATTTCATGTGAACTACACAATAGGATTGACGTTTTTTCTGGTCCACTTCCCCCACCCACCTCTGCCTCCCTCACCCTTTGTCCGCAGTGTCTGATTCTTCCCTCCACCCGCCATGGAGCCTTTTTCTTCACTTGACCTCCCCAACCCAACCCACCCCACCCCATCAACCATCATCCCTCTTGCAGCTTTTTCTTTCACCTCAGTCTCCCATTCTCAGATTTTCTTTCTTTGCCACCCCACTCCCCTTGCCGTCATTTTCTTCCCCCTTTCAACCCTTTTTTTACAGCTTCTTTCTTTACAGAAGTTCAGAATGCCGAGAGGGATAAGTGGGAAGAATTACTAAAGGTCAATATTGTGTGTGTTGTGTTTCTGAGACTATTTGCATTATCTATCCTGTAGACATAACGTACGTAAAAAGAATGCAGGGCTTGCTGCAGTCCAACAACTTTTTACTGATCGTTGGCCTTCAACATCAATAAACAGAAATTCCCTAAATACTGCAACAGAACGGAACATTGATTTTGAGCTTGATGTTCGTGTGGAAATTGAGAGTGGAAAATGTGTACTGCATCCAACTACACAGCAGCTGCAGCAAGCAGAACATGATGAATTCAACATTAAAAGGTATGAAAATCCTTTATTTGCTGTTTTTGTCTTTGTGTGTAAATACTTGCACTACAAATATAATACTTGGCTTCAAGAGTGTGCACTTAAGTTAATTAGACATTTCTCCATCATCTTTCAGTTCTGTCATGTTTTGACTGAAAATTGCAAGAAGTGACAATGGCAAATCTGGGAACTTAGTGAATGATAGGGCTGATGGTCTATTTCATTAGTAACTAACAGTTCTGAGGAATGACTGTGTAGTAAATCATAGAATAGAGTTGAATCAGAAACAAGTTAAATAAACAAAAGGAAAGAAAGAATGGATTCAGAGAAAGAGGCAAAGAAAAATCAAAACAAATTAAATTTTAAAAGATTGCAGGAGCAATTTATGTCAAGCAGGAATGTCCATGGTTTTGGTTCCCAAGCTTTAACTTTTAGGAGCACATTTAAATGGAAATTAATTGGGAAATTCAATAATTACTTCAAAATCACCGGGACATTAACAGCGATCAATTGTTTTCTTGAAAATTAACAGTGGAATAGAGTAAGGTGTCCAGTAATTTGTAATGATTCTTAACTGATGGGATATCTTGTCCTCACTGCAACTTGCTAGATGATTTATGCCCTAAGATAAAATTGTGCATTAAATTTACTTACTCTCCAAGCAATTCTGGGCCAGTATCCATTTTTTTGTTTACAAAATTCAGTTCAATATTTGAGGATTAAAAACACTCCCAAACTCTAACATAATACCATGTGAAAAAGTAGATGATTTCTGAGGACTTAAGAGGCCATAAATATTTTTGTTTGATTCCTCTTTGGTTATAAAATAAATAATTACTCTTAAATTTATTTACTCTGTTGCCTATTTGCATTCCCTGACGTATTGCTTAGAATTAGACTAAGAAGAATTTGCAGTTAATAATGGAATCGTAGATGTATTCAAGTCAGACTATCAGCACACAGTTGAGCGACTCCAAAACAATTTTTCAGTTGTACACCTGCATTAGTTTCCAGATCCCACGCCTTCTATGAAGACACACCAGTGAACAAAAATAAATCCCCAATTTGTAAACTCACATGGGGTTGCCAAATCTGAATAACTGCATCACTGGAAGTTTCGTCACGTGACAATCTAATCATATGATGTTCCAACCGGACAATATTCTGATCAACAAGTACGACAACTGCATTTCAATTGCGATAACACCTTTAATGGTTCATATCCAAATCAGCCAAAATTTGACCTCGAGCCAAAGGAGATATGGGGTCAGTGGACCAAAGTCTTGGTCAAAGGGCTATATTTTAGGAAAGGCGTTAAAAACGGAGAGAAAGTAGAAAGGTTCATTGAGCAAATTCCACACCTTAGAATCTGGAAAACTAAAGGCAAAACTACCATTTAAAGGGTGACAGAAGAGGACAGGAGGCCAGAGTAGGATAAACACTGGTCGCAAATTTGTTTCGATAATGCCACAAGAAACAGAAATTAGAACAGCTGAACATTGTGGCATCATTGCTTATCCACGTGGCAACCCATGCTTGAAGAGTCTAAGGGTAATTTGACATACCAATTTAGATAGATCAAGTTAATATCCTTTTATGATCATAATAATGTGCTCAGTCTACATTATTTAGCCATCCAACTTGCAGGTGTGATGCTTTTGTCTGACTTGTTGTAGCATTTGTAGAAGAACCACGATGTGCTCTTGGAAGAGTTTTAATGACTTGTGTTTTTATGGCAGTGTTTTTGCAATTGAAGAAGTAATTGAGAATGAGATTCCACAAAAATTCCCATCTTCAGTCAGGGCAGAGCCAAATATGTGAATTTTAAATACAAGGTTAAAGCTGCTTCAAATGATTTTTAGTCGGCAGTGGCAAGTGGGTGATTCATCTTGGCCTCCATCTAAGATCCGTGGCCATCTTGTATATCAGCATCAGTTGACTTATTTCACTACTTGTTTTATCAAGAACGTAGTTGGTAGTAGCAAGGGCTATTGGATTCGTAACACTCTGGCTGTAGTCTTGAAGACTTGTTCTAGAGCACTAGCTTTGCTGCTAGCCAGACCCAATACATCTAAACATTGGCTGCTACCTGACAATGTAAAAAATTACCAGATGTGCCCTGTCCACAAAAAGCAGGAGGAGTGCAATTTGTTGAATTATCGTCCCATTACTCTATTTTCAGTGATCAACCAAGTGGCGCAGGTTGTTGACAGTTGCTTTAAGCAGCTCCTACATAGCAATAACCTGCTCGTTGCTACTCATGTTGGGTTTACTAGGGCCATTTGTCTCCTGATCACATTCAAGCTTTGGTCAAAATATGAACAAACAGCTGAGTTCCGGAGGTGAGGTGAGTGTGACAATGTTGGCATAATTTGACAGTGTGTGGCATCAAGGACTCCTCGTAAAATTGAAATCAGTGGTAATTTGGGATACAATTTTCATGGGGTGAAGTAATGGTTAGCAAGATGGTTGTGGTTGTTGAAAGCCTCATCCCCTGTATATCAATATAACATTTCTTTAGGCCAGTGTCCCATCAAGCCATCTTCAGCTGTTTTCTCAATAATTTTTCTTCATCATAAGGTCCAAAGTGGATGTGCCCACTAAAGATGAGACTGTGAATGTGCATTGATAATGGAGCAGTCTTGCCTGCATATAACATAACCTGAACAATATTCAGACTTGGACATTATATAGCAAGTAACAGTCATACCACGCAATTGCCAGGCAATGAATATCTTCAACAAAAAAAATGTCTGAACACTTCCTGATGGTTATTCAATGGCTTTTCACTGTCAACATCCCGGAGGTTGCCATTGATTGGACGTTTAACTGGGGCAGCTGTTGTTGGAAAAAGCATTGGTAAAAGCAGGTCAAAGACTGGGAATTCCACAGCAACTCACCACCTGACTCCACAAAGCCTGTTTGCCATCCACAAAGATGCAAGTCAAGAAATACTTTAAGCTCCCACCTCCTCACCCCAGATAGCAGACACATTGCAACTCTATTGTCTGCAAGTTACTTTCCAAGTCACGATTATGACTTAGAGAGAAATGCCTTCCATGATCGCTGTGGCTCCAAATTGTTTTACAGCCAATTAAGTAGTCTTGAAATGCAGTAACTGGGAACAGTACTGCCAATTTGAGCATATTAAGTTTCCAACAACGTCAGTGATATTGACTAAATATTCTGATTTGCGCTGTATTTGAGCGATAAATATCTAAAGTTCCAAGGATAACTTGCCTTTTCTCTAAAATTGTACTAGAGGATTTTTCATTCTCACCTGGGAGATTGAAGTGTTTTCATTTAAAATC
This sequence comes from Chiloscyllium plagiosum, assembly GCF_004010195.1. Lineage (NCBI taxonomy): Eukaryota > Metazoa > Chordata > Chondrichthyes > Orectolobiformes > Hemiscylliidae > Chiloscyllium > Chiloscyllium plagiosum. Next base: position 4,511,626 of record NC_057741.1, read on the forward strand.
TTATCCAAAAGAGTACACTTCCAACAGAGCACCACTCATTTGGTACTGTGCTAGAGTGTTGACGTTTATGCTCAAATCCTGGAGTGGGATAGACTGTGTAGTCCATAATCATGTAGCTTAGACTGAGTTACTATTTTGTAGGAGATACAAACTATTTTCTTATAAACCTGTTCAGAGATATTATTACAGGTGAGACTTGCCCCAGGCTTCCTGACTCAGAGGTAGGGATACTACCACTGTGCCACAACGTAGATATCTAGTCTTACTCTCCTGTAACTTGCTTTTTCACGAATGGATAATAAATCATTTTGTTACTCCAAGAATATATCTTTTCGGCCAAGGCTTCCACATGGTTACCCTTCACTGTTTAGTCAGCAGGAAATTGAGGAGCAAATATGCAGGGAGATCGCAAATAGCTGTCAGAATAATAGGGTTGGAATAGTAAGGGATTTTAATTTTCTAAACATAGACTGGAACTAATATAGTAATAAGGGGTTGGATGGGGAGGAATTTAAGTGTGTTCAAAAAAAATGTAGATGGCCCTACTAGAGAAGGGGCAAAACTTGACCCTTGGGAAATAAGGCAGGGCACTGAGGTGTTTGTGGGGGAACAGTTTGGAACAAGTGACTAGTTCTATTAGTTTTAAAATAGTTATGGAAAAGAATATGCCTGGTCCACAAGTTAACATTGTAAATTGGGACATGGCCAATTTTGATGGTACTAGACACTAACTTTCAAAAGTTGTTAGGGGGAGGCTGTTTGCAGGTAAAGGGACATCTGGCAAGTAGAAAGCTTTCAAAACTGTGATAACAAGAGTTCAGGGACAGCATGTTCCAGTTAGTGTGAAAGGCAAGGCTGACAGGAGTAGGGGACACTGAATGACCAGAAATATTGAAATTTTGGTCCAAAAAAGGAGTCATATTGTCAGATAACTAGAATCAAGTGAATCCCTTGAGGAGCGTAGGGAGTGCAGGCAGGGGTACATTTAAGAGGGAAACCAACGGGGTAAAAAGTGAACATTCTACTTAATCTTATTTGCTTCAGTAAATAAGTTTGAGAAAATTCCCAATAAATTCTGCAAGTACATTAAGGGGCAAAAGAGCAACCAGGAAGAGAATAGGACCCCTTAAAAATCAATAAGGCCATCTATATGTTGGACCACAGGAGATGAGGGAGATCCTAAGTGAATATTTCGCATCAGTTTCCCTGCTAAAATCACGAGAGTCATTGTTAAATGAATAACCAAAGTCTTTTCCCCAAGTTAGGGGTCCAAAGCTAGAGGGCATAGTATGATGGTGAGAGAGGAAAGATTTAAAAGGAACCTGAGGGGCAACTTTTTCTTACAGTTGGTACATATATGGAACGAGCTGCCAGAGGAAGTGGTGGAGATGGGTACAATTACAACATTTAAAAGCCAAGTTGTCAAGCACATGGATAGGAGATGGGCCAAATGCCAGCACTAGTTCAAATTAGGAAACCTGGTCAGTATGGATGAGATGGGCCAAAAGGGCTGTTTCCATGCTGTGTAACTCTATGACTCGATGAGCCTTATACTGTACTAGAATTTGGATTGATGACAGCTTTCAATCCAAAAACCTTTGAGGTTAACATCTAGCATACTTACCATTTACAATAAGATGTCAGCTGCAAGAATGAGTTCCAGCATTGACAACATGAAAGCTCAGATTTGTAACAAAGAAACCACACATAAGATGCTACATTTTGTACACCTTCCAGTATAAGTCAAAAACCCAGAAAATAACTATAATCTCTTGAAGAAAATAGAGGCCTTTAAATTGTGGATCTCAGACATGTGCTAAAATTTCCATATATAGACTGTAAGGCAAAGGAAACAGTATTTGAAATTGTAAGAGCAAAATGAACTCTAAAGTGGCATCCAGAAAGGAAGAATATGTCAGTATTTCGGCCATTTGATTTGAACTGAAAACCTACAGAGGCCTCTTCTAGAGGGCAAAGCGGAGAGCAGCAGAAGGTAATGTCAACCTCGGCACTGTTGAATGGTGGATGCCCCAGAGCGGTTGCGGATAAGTTTCAGTGAATGTCTGAAGATGGCTCAAGACAAGTTATAAAGAACACATCTTTTTATTTCCTTTAGTTTTTGTCTTATTACAAAGATGTACTTGCATTGGAAGTAGTTCAAAGAATACTCCTTGGGATAAAGGGGTTGTCTTATGAGGAAAGATTAAATATGTTGGGCCTATGCTCATTGTAATTTAGAAGGATGAGAAGTAATTGTATTGAAACCTACAACACAATGAGAGGGTTTAACACTTTAACAGGGTATATGCTAAGAGGATGTTTCTCATCGTGGGAAACATCTAGAATTAGAGAATGCACTTTCAAAGTAAATAGTCTCCCATTTAAGAAAGTTGTGAGGTGGAATATCTTCTCTCTAAGCATGTTTTTTCTTTGGAATTCTTTACTTCAGAGAGCTGTGGAGGCTTGGTTAGAGAGATTGTTTGATCAGGAAATTGGAGTTTGCACGACAATTGGATAACTGTTGTTTTGTTGAATTGTGTGGGCGGGGTGTGCAGGCTGCAGAGTCAAAGATTCAAATGGCTTACACCTCTTTCTTTAATTCTTACATTTGACACAGATGTTCTATTACGCAGTGCAATTTATTAATTTAAAGAGGAAGTCCAAATAACTCGCAATTTATACAACAATTGTGGCTGTAGTGCAGATGGATGATTTTAAGGAAATAATGAAATTTAATTGTTGCAGTAATTTCAGATGATTGAATACTACACTTTTTTTATGAACAAACTTTTTTGTTTCTGGAACCTTGAAAAATCAGAAAACAATAGATTGATTTTCTTTTGGGTACTCTATGCTAACACTGTTCAAATCAAATGGACAGTTACTTTAATGTTACTGTAGAATTTGTTTCATTACAATATAATGTTTATTTGGATGTGCATATTTATGTAGTTTAGAGCTCTGAAATTGACAATGTTAAAATAAATTGTATTACTGTGCAGGAGTATTGAGAAGAGTTTAAAAAATTTGGATCAAGATACTCCAGCAAAAAGGAGAAAAACACATCAGAATTATCAATCAACTTCACACTTAATAGGTGGAAAAAAAGTGCCGCATACCCTACAAACTAAAACTACAGAGTTTGAGAACACAGTATTTTACATTCCAGGAGTAGATGTAAAGGTAATAAGAAGAAGCTTATAAACTGTGTTTAAAAGAAATAATAATGATTTGCTCTGCATTTTTAAAAAAAAGTTATTTGATATTAGTATTACTTTTAAGATTTGCAATACAAAATCATTGTTGATATTACATCTCCATTATTTTACTTCGTATGTAGGTAACATTGGTGAGGAAGACAATCTGTTTAAAACCTTTATTCTTTGAGAGCAAGCTGGATTTATTGTTCATTTAAGATGCAGCTAATTATTTACTTCAAACACAGTTACAGGTTTTCAAACAACTCTACTTTTAATGCAGGTTTTTTTTTAATGCACTTGCATTATGCTGGCTTTATTGAGCCTATAATTTCTTATGCCATTTTCCAGGTTTAGAGAGGATTGGAGTGCAGTCAGAAAATGGGCTGGATTTTCAGAGCCATGAAGACTCCAGAGACCTTTACAAATAGTGGGTGGGATACAGACCTGGAGGTCAAACTTCAATGTCGGACAGATTTTCATAACAATGATGCCTGGCTTTTCTACAGTCTAACATCATCAAAATTTGGGGATTAGGAAACAGGAGGTGTTGTTGCAAATTAATTGACAGGGAATTGATGTGCACTTCTGATGACAAATGATTTTCAGAGATAATCTTGAGGGGATTTACACAAGTTGAATGGTCTTTCATGAATGAGACTGTTTTTCTGTAGTGGAATTTATAATAGATGCTTCGAATGTCTTTCATCTCAGCATGGCTCCTGAGGTCTGACTGAACTGGTTACTAACCACTTTGAACTGATGAAGGAGCAGCGCACTGAAAGCTAGTGCTTCCAAATACACCTGTTGGATGAGAACCTGGTGTTGTGATTTTTAACTTTGTACACTGCAGTCCAACACCAGCATCTCCAAACCATGACTAGCCACTTTGTTATGGTAGTTGGAAGTGCAAAGGTAGTAGGTGACTGGGGCACTAAGTTCATGTAGGGGCTATAAGGGGCCATGAGGATGAGCAAAGGTTATAAATTGGTATTAACCTGGACTGAAAGAGGGTTGGAAGGCTGTAGTTGCAGTTTGCCATCCTATTTCCTGCAGGGAATAAAAAAAAGAGAAACAGCTACATGGATTGTTCCAGCATATCTGTTCGATTCCTTTTCTAGTTGATATTTATAAGAAAAATTACCAATTTTTTGACTGGGTTTCAGTAAACGATTACTGAAAAATTTAGTTTGATTAAAAAGTCATAAGTGATCATTTTATTTTAACAGTTGCATTACAACTCCAAAACACTAAAGGCAGATTCTCCAAATACCTCCAGAGGATCATCTTTGCCAAGAACTCTGTCTAAAGAATCCAAACTGTATGGTATGAAAGATAGCGGTCCTCCCCCTGCATCCACTACTAATTACAGCAAGGCTAACTTCCTGCTTCCTCCCCCTCCCCCACCATTACCATCAGGTATACAATTTATGGATTTCTGTTTTTGTAGAAATAGAACCTTACAATTTTGTGTTTTGCATAGAACAGCATATAATGTGTTCAGGATATTTAATTTCAGGAGAACGAATGCAATCAATATTGTAGCTAGCAATATGTTGAAATGGCATGTGCTATCACTGTAACAGTGCTTGTGTCATTGTTAATCTTAGTGTGAATTTGCCTTGTTTTACAATTTAAATTGTTGATCAAACAACACAAATATCATGAAATTAACCTTCAAGAAGCTTACCAACATCTGTGCTTCTATATAATAAAATACGTTGATGTTTTAATGTTAATTCAGCCTTTTCTGAGCTTTTTTTTTCATTTTGGTAATGAGATATAATGTTCTTATTTGTGATTCGTTCTCCAAAGTTTAGCAATATTTATTTATGTTGCAGATTGTATGGACAGTAGGATAAGGAGAATAAAGAATGCAAAAGACTTGCTAAAGTTGTAATAATAAATAAGTTTCAAGCAATTGTATTTAAATTGTTTTGTTTTAGAATGCTGTAAACTAATCTCATCTAATTTTTCAAACTTTTATGATACGTGGTTAATTTCTTTGAAATAAAGATCTCACATCATGCGCACTGAATTTTATGGATACTGTGGGCAGAGGGTAGAATGCTGTGCCCTCACCAGTAAATTCACACCCAGTCCATCTATGCTACCCAGTTCATGTTTTTGTAGGCAACATGAGAGCCATCATATGGGTTGCCAGTCTTTGGCCCAATTGAGGCCCAAACACACTGCCCGGTTAAAGGCCTTATCATATCACCATTTTTATATAGTTAGCTGCAGGAATGGCCTTCATCTCTCATGTAGCTTGACATCTTTAAACCTGTGTGTTGCTGTGTTGCTGATCAGTGGCCAATATTGCATCTTTCCTTGAGCCTCCTATGTCATTTACTGGGCTCTGATACTGCCGTTTTGATTTGCCATGTCCATTCTAACCCTGTCATCATGACCCAAGTGGGATCCTGAATGTTCTTGAATAACGAAGATTGTTGCTGAACTCCAACTCCTTGGGCCTATCTGCAATACTGGCAGTAATCATTGCTCCGGCATAATGATGCCACTATGCTCCAGGACTCCAATTGACCAACAGCTCTGTGAGATGGGTCATCCTCCTATTGATGCCTCGTACTAATTAATGGACTATTGTCAAGCAGGGCAACTAGCTAAGTGAAGCAGGATTTGTCTGCAGGGAGCCCACGCTCCATGTGAATTCCAGCCCCTTTCAATTTCTATCAAAATCTAGTTCCAGTTAAAGTGATGATTTGTTACAACTTGCGTTTCTCACATTATCTCAAATGTTCCACAGTTAACATGTGGTGACTGGATCAAGTATTTCTTTAATGTGGGATAGGTTTTTAATTATAATAGTGCGCAATATGTTAAATTTTCATTTTTATCTTACTTGGTCTAAACTATCAAAGAGCAAAATTAGAATTTTTCACTAGTGGTTTCCAAATTCACTGCTATTATCGGAATTCTAATTAATTTTTTGTGTCTCAAATGAAAGAAAATCATATTTCAGGTTATCTTTACAATAATGCCTAATTCTTGCAGCCAAAGGAAAAGGAAGTGGAGGTGTGAAAACAGCGAAACTGTATGCTTGGGTTGCTTTACAATCTCTTCCTGAAGAAATGGTGATCAGTCCTGGCCTGCTGGACTTCCTAGAAAAAGCTCTGGAAACAATTCCTATAACTCCAATTGAAAGACATTATACAGGTATCTCACAATAAGAGAAACTTTCTTCTCTCTTGGTACATGAACAGTCCAATGAGTCTGTCTGACATCTAACTTGAATTTTAGCTATTTGTATTTATGCTGTCTAGAATCATACGGGATGGAAACAGACCCTTCGGTCCAACTCGTTCATGCCAAAAAGGTTTCCCAAACTAAACTAGTCCCATATACCTGCATTTGGCCCGTATTCCACTAAACCTTAGTATTTACGTACCTGTCCAGATGTCTTTTAAATGTTGTAACTGTACCTGTATCTACTACTACCTCTGGTAATTCATTCCACATACAAACTCTCTGGGTGAAAATGTTGACCCTCAGGTTTCTTTTAAATCTTTCTCTTAAAAATATGCCCTTTAGTTCTGAACTCCCCTATCCTATGGAAAAGACTTTTGCAATTCACCTTATCTATGCCTCTCATGATTTTATTAACTTCTGGAAGGTTTCTACTGTTAAAATGCATTAGAACAAAGAACAAAGAAAATTTGCAGCGCAGGAACAGGCCCTTTGGCTATCCAAGCCCTGAGCCAATCCAAATTGACTGTCTAAATGTGTTGCCCAATTCTTAAGCATCTGTATCCCTCTGCTCCCCACCTACTCATGTATCTGTCCAGACACATCTTAAATGAATCTACCGTGCCTGCCTCTATTTCCTCTGTTGGCAACGCATTTCAGGCACCTACCACCCATTGTGTAAAGTACTTGCCACGTATGTCCCCCTTAAACCTTTCACCTCTCACCTTGAACACGTGACCTTTCATTATGGATTTCCTCACCCTGGGAAAAAGCCGATCTCTATCTACCTTGTCTATACCCTTCATGATTTTGTAGACCTCAATCAGGCTCCTGCCTCAATCTCCTTTTTTCTAATGAAAACAATCCTAACCTACTCAACCTCTCTTAAATCAAGTCTGCACCCTGTTGATCATGAAATAGTTTCAGGGTACCATTTCTTTCTGATCATAAGCTTTACTTATGAATCTTGGTGACTAGTCAAGGGTCACCCCGAAATTATTTTTAACAGGCATCCGAATTTGGAATATGCGCCATTTTTTATGCTTTTCACAAGTAGTATGGGTTTCTCGGTAGGCAGCAGTGAGTCACCAATTAATGGGGATTATTACTCCTTAAACACCTTAAGGCCATCACACTCCTGTTGCTGGTGGACAGGCTTTATGGAGTCTGGAGGTGAATTATTTCCTGCAGAACAGAGGAACCTTAATTATCCGAATGACACGGGCGGGGAGTATTTTGTTTGGATAATCTAATGTCGGATCTTCAAGGTTCCTCTGTATTCCTAGCCTGGAAAACCTGCGCCCACACCTCCTCCTTCACCTCTATCCAAGGCCCTAAAGGAGCCTTCCACATCCGTCAAAGTTTTACTTGCCCATCCACTAATATCATTTATTGTATCCGTTGCTCCCGATGCGGTCTCCTCTACATTGGGGAGACTGGGCGCCTCCTAGCAGAATGCTTTAGGGAATATCTCCGGGACACCCGCACCAATCAACCCACACCGCCCCGTGGCCCAACATTTCAACTCCCCCTCCCACTCTGCCGAGGACATGGAGGTCCTGGGCCTCCTTCACCGCCGCTCCCTCACCACCAGATGCCTGGAGGAAGAACGCCTCA